>NW_016805059.1:1307319-1324796 GCF_001698545.2 Rhinopithecus bieti | reverse complement strand
AAAAAAAAAAAAAAAAAAAAAAAAAGACAGCAAGTTTGGCCGCAACAGTTAAGTTTTCTTATTGACTTTTCCATTGTTCTTTTCAAAAATCAGTGTTTTACTGTTTTTTATTTTATTATGGCTACCTTAAATATTTTCTGCACTTGTTAACATCTTTCCCCTTTCTTAGAAAAAAGAAAAGCTGACTTCCTGTTTGGAATAGTACTATCTGAACTACTTATAATTTCAAAATAAGTCGTTACTTACCTCTAAAATACCATAGCTTGTCATTTTATTAGGAATTTTGTGGCCAGTGCAATTTTAGAAACACACTTAAAATGAATCTTCCTTGGACAAATACACACATATAAATGTTTACCTTGAGTAGCATAGCAACTGTTGCAAAACTATTAGGGCCTACAAAGAAGATTTATGTTGCAACTTTCCTAGTCAACAGCATATAGTATCCTTCCAACTGATAAGAAAGCTTTCAATTCATTCATACCTAACAGAGAGTTAGGAATGCACATTAAGTTTTATTGTCAGAGTTAAAAACAAAACAATACTATAAAATGATCAGGTGTTTAAGAGAAGACAATAAATGTTCAGCCTTGTGTAACATCACTTCTTAAAGGTGTCTCCAATCTCATTTGTGTAGTGTCAAACTGATATATTGTACAGAGATCTTACTTTTAAAGAGCCTAAGCAGCCAACAGGGCATGCAGACACAAATGCCTGCCAGGAACAACTCATGGGAGGTTCTGTAAAGACACAAGAATGTCCTGAAACAATTCATTTAAACACGCTTCTTTGCCTTTCCCTATGTGCTTATCCGAATTCATCCAAAAGTTATCTGGGTCATGTTTTTAAATTATTTTTAAGCCGGCAATGAAAAGCAAATGCTTGCATTCCTACTCAAGAACAGATGTCTTAATACTGTGTAGGTAACGCAGATTATATATTTAAGAGAGAAATCCTAGGGAAGGTGGCCAATTGTATTCACATCAAGGCTTAAAATTGAGGGGTTCTTATTAAAAGAGCATGACAATTGAATAAAACTTGACATATCTATATAACTCATCACAGCAACAGTCCAGTATGAAAAGTGTATGAGCCAGCATTTAAAAACAATACTTTTTTAAGGCTCAAACCTGCAACTGGCCTTAAAAGGCCATGAGTTTCATGGTTTCAGAAAAACCCTGGAGAGCAAAAGTCTTCCTGAGAAGATTAGATATATGAAAAAAGAAATGGCTAATTTTGCCAAAAGTGTTGTCTTAAATAAAAGTAATGTTTATGTACTAAGTAGACCTTCTTACCAACTTGATGGATGAAACAACTGCTATGGACTCACTTTTCCCGTCATCATGAAACTGGAAAACCATTACCATCTAACCAGATGTACGAACTAAAACACTGTTACTCTCAACATCTTCTCACCTAAAGCATTAGTGGTTTACAAGCTAAAGAAAAAATTTCACCCTAGTGATAGCACCTTAGATTTGAAGGTCTCCATAGAAGTCAACTCCACCACAGAGCAGGCTCATTGTTGGCTGGTGAGTCAGAGTCAATACACAGAGTTTCCCACTTCCTAGGTCAAACTGTGGGTTATAAGTAATAATCAATGTTGAAAACTGGAATTCCATGGGATGACTAAATAACATAGTACTAAGAATGCTTTCCACAATGACATCTGTGGGAAGCCAAAATTAAGGTTTTTTTTTTTTTTTTTTTTTTTTGTTAAACTAAAACTCTGAAAACGATTCCTTTGAAAAAACAGTGTGACAGGCCTTAACAGCTAAAATAACATCTATCAGTGGCAAGTGTTTGACAACAAAGTATTGCAGGACTTTTTTTCCTAATCTAATATTGAATGCTTGTGGATTTGCTTTGTTATAATACTCAAGAAACACCTATCAGTGATGGATTTCCAATGAAAGAAAATGTAAACTAAGAACTATCGGAAGAACAAACACACCTTCACTGCAAAACATGAAAGAATATGTACCTCAAACCTAGAATCTCTGAAGACACTTTCTTACAGAAATTTATCCTACAGCATACACAATATTTATTCAATGTATCACTCAACCACCATTAAGGGAAATCATGGAATGTTTTATGGAAATCTAGCTTAGGAATAGTGGCTATATTGGCAGACATTGTCAATTATATGTTCAATAAGTTAAATAGTTGGATAATATGCTCAACTTCATTCTAGTTTTGTATGTGCCTTGAGTGGAAGGCCTTATTTTGAGTAAGAAACAAAGGTACTGAGTTATTTACTTTAAAATGGCTTGACAGTATAAAAAGAGTGCTAAGTAGCTGAAACTGAGGGGCAACAGAAAATCCCCAGTGAACTGCTTTGAGGGGAAAAGTGAGATAATTCAGTGGAAGCCATTAGAATGCATGCAAAGGTCAGCAATGACCCCCACATGGCTGAATCCAATGGTCTGTTTTTTCAGTCTAACTAACCAATCAGCAGTAAGTGGCTTTTCACACACTGTGTGCTCTGCAGATTTTCTTCCTACCTGAGAAGATGCTTCTCCTTAGCTCTGAGTGCTGGTTCCTCCTTACCACTTTCCTTTTACATGATGGAGTGTCCCAAGGATCTCTGCTTGGACCTTTTCTAGTTTCTGTCTCATTCTTCCCCTTGGTGATCTTCTATAGTTTCAAAGCATTACATATAATTTATACGCTGACTACCAGAAAATTCCTATTTCTTACCAACACATTATTACCATCTCAGTAAATGCCAACTCCGTAATTTGCAGTCGTACTTTGCTCCTCCCTTTTTCTGTGCTACACTCCATATCCCACATCAAGTTATCTTGGCTCAATCTTCATACTATGTCTAGAATCTGACCATTTTCCCTACTTCTATTGCTGTCACTTTACAATTCAGGCCAACATGTGAAACAGTCTTCTAACTGGTCTCCCTGTTTTTGCCTTTGCCATTGTTGTCTGAATTAAATAACAGAAATTTCAACATTCTACAACAAAGGGTAGATAGGGTACTAGTACAAATACCAATTACTTTTCTAGAAAAATGTATCTGCTTTTAAATTTTAAACGTAAAAATGGCCTTTATTTTAAACATTCTATAGATTATTCACAGTGGAACTCAATGGAAGGGCTTTGTACAGATTTCATAAGCCTTGGTTAATGCAGTATGCCTCCTGAAACCCACCATTCATCCCTCCCAGGTACATTTTATCTGGTCAGAAGGCACTCGCTCACCCTCCTACTGCTGACAATGCAAATAATACTCTCTTCTTCAGTGTAGGGGAGGCATACCTATCAGCCATAGAAAATGGGGCATTTGTCAAAATTACATGGTGAACGCCTCATTTATGTGTGTGTCTGTAGGAACAGATATTCAAAGGAGGGATGATTTCACCTACCTAGGAAACTGTTTATAAGGATTAAGCAAAATAGCATATTTTAAAATCTTAATAAACAATTCAGCACTATACATATTTAGGGATGACCATACACATTTTATTGTATATTTAATTATCCAAGTTGTACCAAGATTAGATAAATTATTATTTAAAAAAAATAGCTCATGATTGATGTTGGTCTGTGTTACATGGAGTGGCATGGCCTCAGTAGGCAGCGTTCAATGACATCTCCGCCCAACATTCTTTCTAGATTGATGTGGCAAATCAGAGCTTGTCCAGCCCTACAAGGAAAATTCTGAAACAAACTTTTTTCTCTTCTAAAACAGATTTATATTCAGTAGCTGTTCTGGAGGGAGAAATGGGCATTACACATCAGCAAATTAATCTTTATGGCCATGAAGACCTCTGTGCTAAAGAACTTAAAAAATAAGCATAATAATATCCTTAGCTCACTTCTCCTATGTTACTTTTCTGAATTCATATTCTTTGCCTGTAAAATCCTTATATGAAATGAAACCAACAAAAAATCCTACGCAAAATGCAGGATTTCAATGTTGAGGCCCGCTGTGTCACTGTTATCTTAATTACAGTGTACAGTATTATATTAAAAGAAACTTCTATAAAGTGACTAGTCAGCACTCCATTCCTATTTCAACAATGGAGAAAAATGTAAATAATAATTATTTTATGAAATGTTTGGGATTTTTTTTTTTTTACATTTTAAATCACTCTATGACATCCCTATTCTGCCATAAAATCTTTAGTACTCATGCACAGATCTGAACACTTCCAAAAAATAAAAGCATAAACAGTTATATGTTCTTTGGTCATGTTTTTACATGGTGGCCATCACACTAAAACGAGATTGTGTCTCACGGTCAGAATTCCAGGCAGGTCAAAAGAATCACCCGGAGCAACAGAGAACATAGAATATTTTTGTGAAAAGTTGGTACGGTCACCTCAAACACACCTGAGAAGGCTTCTATTGCTATAAGCAAGATACGGCTCTGAAAACAGGGTTAGATTAAAAAGTTAAATCAGGCCGGGCGGGGTGGCTCAAGCCTGTATGTAATCCCAGCACTTTGGGAGGCCGAGACGGGCGGATCACGAGATCAAGAGATCGAGAGCATCCTAGCTAACTCGGTGAAACTTCGTCTCTACTAAAAAAAATACAAAACCTAGCCGGGCGAGGTGGCGGGCGCCTGTAGTCCCAGCTACTCGGGAGGCTGAGGCAGGAGAATGGCGTAAACCTGGGAGGCGGAGCTTGCAGTGAGCTGAGATCCGGCCACTGCACTCCAGACTGGGCCGGGACAGAGCGAGACTCCGTCTCAAAAAAAAAAAAAAAAAAAAGTTAAATCATTCAGTAGACTATATTATATTCCTCTCATGTGCTCACACCAAGTGAAGAAGATGAGTAATATAGCCATTGTGAAGTTCGTATCTCTTGATGCAGAAAGCTGTGTCCTTTAGGTCATGACTATAACATGAAAACCCAAGTGCTGTGAGAGCGATTAATTCTGCCTGGAAAATTAAGGAGGGGATACAAAGAATAGATCAAAGTTAATCTAGAGCTTAGAGAATTAGAAAGTAATTATATAGATTAGAAGGCAGAAGCACTTTAGATATTTACAAGGGAACTGAGTTGAAAAAAATGGTGTTGGGTGAAGAAAAAGATGAAGACTGCGAGAAAGCATTGCTATTAGGCGGAGAGTAGATGGCGGGAGGTGAGGCTGCAGGAATGAATTGGGGTCTGATTGGGAAGGCTTTGTGTGTGCCATGTTATGGAATCTGGACTTAATCACAAGGCAGTGCAAGAGTCAAAAGAGATTTTAAGGAAGGTGGGATACATACAAGTTTAATTTTTCTGGCTTTCTACTATTTTAGGTGAGGAGGTACCTTGGATTGGGATAAGTGGGTGTGTAGACTGGTGGGAGCCATGAACAAGGCTTTGGTATCTGAACCTTTGTTCCTGATGTTGCCCTTTGTTAATAACTGCTTTTATCGCCTTGTCATATGGCTAATCACTACTCACTAATAAAGACTCAGCTTCTCCAGCAGGCTTCCTTAATGAGACCTCTCTCTGTATATACATGACTACCTCTAAGCTGGTCCACCTTTGTGATCCTGTATCATTCTGTTCATATCTCTAGCACGACATCAAATTGAAATTATTGTACAACTCCCCCCTACTTGCCTCGAAGTTCTTTCATGGTGCAGCCAAATCTTAATGTCTTTTGGATATTTTGATCTCCAATAGTATTCAGGATCTGACAGAATAATACTAATGAAATGCTATAAAAAAGTATGCTTTATGACCTGATTGATTACCACCACTGAGGAAAACAAATGAAAAGAAGGGTGGCAAAGTACATGACCATGGTAGAACCAACAGGAATTGGTAGCTGATGGGATGGGGAATCAGAGAGAGAAGAGATATGCTTAATTTTAAGTGATTCTAGCTTGAGAGAATGTGTTAACAGCGACATAACTATCTAATACAGGCAAAACTGATAAGAAAGAAGGAAAAGTTCAGGTTGGGTCAATTTATAATCAGTGGAGGTATATTGACATGCATACATCCAGCAGACAACTGCAAACATTTTTTGTGGCATTAAATATAGAGGACTTGCTTGGAATAGAGAATGATAGTCATTAACATATACAAATGTCAAATGTTAAAGCCATGGGCTAAGGGCGCACATGAAAAGAGAAGAGGACAGAAGACAGGAAAATGAGATTTCCTCATACTTAGACCAAAGCTCAAGGCACAGGATCAACCAGCACTGGTGTTTCAAAATAGATCAATCTAAGGATCGGGAAGAGAGCCTAGAGGTGTTAGTGATTTTTCCTCCCAAGGAGAAGAGAGTTTTGAGGATTGGAGAGGGACAGTAACATCAAAGTGATGGAAAGATCAGCAAGAAAGAGGAGTAAAAGTAGGCCACTGCAGCTATTCCACAGGTGGTGTTCTGTGACCTTAAGAACAGAGAAGTTTCACTGAAGTAAGAATGGAAGAAAGGCGGCCCTTAAAGAAAAAGCAGTGAAATTGAGAAAGTAGAACTTTTTCATTAAGTTTGGCAGGGAGAAAAAAATAACAAAGAATAATGGATTTATGAGAAGAAAGATTAGAAAAAAGCTTAATAAGTACAGAACTATGTGTATTTTGCAATCAGAAAAGAAGGCCAATGAAAACAAGAAATCAGAAAACAGAGGAGAGTTAATGTCAATTGTAGATCAAGACAGGGCAAAATATTTTCTTCTCATGAACTGTAAAGAAGAGTAAGATGTCAAAGTATTTCTGAAAGACAATTCAACAATATTTTCCACCAGCCTTAAAATGTCCATTTTTTTCAGATCCTATAATTTCATATTCAGAATTTTATCTTAAGGAAATAACCAGAAGTATAATCCAAGGATAGTCATTGTAGCATTAATAGAGAAAATTAAAAATAAAATTTAAAACTTAAATGTTCATAATTGGAAGACTGTTAAATAAATGATTATACTTTATGTATGTACAGTGGTCCATTTTACTCTCAATAATTTTTAGTGTACATGAGAACAATGTAGAAACTTTGATCCCTAACAGCTCAGGGATATGATTGCCACTGTGATCTAAACTATAAAGCAAACAGGATGACTCACATTCTGCATAGGCAGAGACTAAGGACAACCAGGCTAAGATCTTATCGCTCTGAATTTTTTTTTGAGATGGAGTCTCACTCTGTCATTCAGGCTGGAGTGTGGAGTACAGCAGCACAATCTCGGCTCACTGCAATCTCTGCCTCCTGGGTTCAAGTGATTCTTCTGCCTCAGACTCCAAAGTAGCTGTGATTACAGGTGCCCACCACCACACCTGGCTAATTTTTGCATTTTGTATTTTGTATTTTTAAAGATGGGGTTTCACCATGTTGGCCAGGCTAGTCTCGAGCTCCTGACCTCAGGTGATCTGCCCGCCTCGGCCTCCCAAAGTGCTGGGATTACAGATGTGAGCCACTGTGCCCGGCCCTAAATTTAATCAACTTCTAAAAGTAGATCCATCAGTTCTCAATCTGATATTCCAGGAATCCGCTGGGTGCACAAGAGTCTGGAAAGGGAGCAGCCAGCATCAGGTAAAGGGATGATTGAACAGCACTGTCAGTACAGGTGAGAGATGACAGACTCTTGAAAGTGTAACATTTATGCAGTTACAAAAGGTAAAATTCTATCAACTAGGATCAACTTACGGGACTATTAAAATAATGCATATTTTTTCCACGTAGAATCTAATGTCTACATTGGGTAGGGCTAGAATACTCAGGAGGTGCAAAGTCACGGTGAGATTTAATAAAGATCAATATCTTCCCACAAAGTTCAAGGTCAATTGATAAATATCTTCCTACATTCTTTTCTTTGCCTTGTTCTTCACCCTGCACCTCTATTCTGTATTGCTTTGCCCTAAGTATACAATGCTCTGGAATCATGTTTATTTCCCTAACACCTTCATTGCTTCAGCAGATTTCAGATAGGGTACTGTGAAACTAATCACCATTACCCTAATCAACATAATATGATCATTCATAATCACACTAATAGGCTACTGATTATCTTGTCACCATTTATGTAATATTATTCATTTGCAATAAATACATACTGAGCAACAAATATGAACCAGACACTCTTCTAAGTGCTGAGGATCAAGCAGTGAACAAAATAAGTAAGTATCTCTGCCTTTGTGAAATACATATTCTATTGGAGAAAAACAGACCATACACAAAATACATAAAGCATATACAATGTTAGATGGTAAAGTGTATTACAGGAAAAAAGTAAAACAGGAAGGAGACAAGAATGACAGGCATGGCCTCTGTGAGAAGCTGATGTGCAAGCAAAACCTTAAGGAGTTGAGGCTTGAAGTCGTGGGGCTATGTCAGGAAGATCATTCCACAAATATGGAATAGCAGGGCAAATAATCTGTTTGGAAGTATGTCAGGTAAATTCAACTCAAGGAATGGCAAGGAGGGGACACTGTGGCTGGACCGAAGGCTGGAGATAGAAGGACTACAAGGGGACACTGTAGGTCACGGTGAGAATTAGCAATTTACTCTGGGTGACTGAGTAGAGCTGCCAGATAAAACAGAGAATGCCCAGTGACAGCTGAATTTCAAATAAACAATGAATAATCTTTTAGTATAAGTATGGCCCCAAAATTATAAAATCATTCATTGTTTAGCTGAAATTCACATATAAAACGAGGCAATCCTGTGTTTTCATTTGTTCACTTTGGGAACTGTAGTTGGGAACTATTGGAAAGTTTCAAGGAAAGGAAGTATATCATCTGCCTTATGTTTAAAAGGATCATACTCACTACTGTGCTGAAAATAGAATGCAGGAAGGCAATGGTAGCAACAGGGAGGCCACTTAGAAGTAGTTTCAATAATCCAAATGGAAAGATTGAGAGGTGTGTGGATATTTAAGAGAAGATTCTAGCTTAGACGGGCTAGACACATAAATTTGAGAGCCAGAGGTTTATGGATATTACTAAAAGTCATGAGCTTGGACGAGATTGTCAAATGAATGTTATTAGGAAGAGATGCCATGGTTATAATGTGATCTCTGTTAAAAAAGGGACTGAACCTAGAAACATTGTCATAATTCCAGTTCAGAGAGAGAGAAGGAGGAACCAGGGAAAGGACTGAGGAGTGGCCAGAAAGATAGGTTTAAAACAGGGAGAATGTGCTGATCTGGATACCAGTGTCAAAGTGTTCAGTGGAAAGAAGTGAAGAATCACTTGTGTCCACCGCTGATAATAGGTCTGATAAGAGGAGGATTGAGGATTTTCCACTGAATTTAGCAATATGTCATCATGGAGTACCAAGTACGATTATGACAAATGATGAGGCAAAAACATGATGAACATGAGTTTAGAAGAGAATAAAATGAGGGCAGTGAATGCAACATAACTGTCCTGAGCAGTTGCTGAGAAGGAAGCAGACAACATGGGTGGTAGCTGGATGATGATGTGGGACCAGGAGAAGTAAATATTTCTTTAAAGATGGAAGAAGTAATAGCCTTATTGATATGCTGAGGGTAATGAACCCATAGAATGGCCAATGGAAAAAAAGGAGGAGGAAGAGGAGAGAGAGAGAAGAGTGCAGGAGGCACACCTGAGTGGTCAAGAGATGAATGAGATGGAGTAAGGAAGGCACACAGTGTTCACCTAGGGTCACAGGGAGGAAAGTCAGTTGCTCAGGGACAACGAGACATGCAGGTAAACAGCGTGAGGAAAGTGTTCAGAAGTCCTTTTCTGATTGCTTGTCATCTTCTTGTGACAGAGAAAAAAAATTATCATCTAAGACAGGATGGAATAAATAATGCCAGATGCTTGAAGAGAGGGAAAATGTAAGGTAACAGTCTAGGAGAGGAGTAGAGAAGATACACAAAGAAGATACCAAAATGTCTGCCCAGCAGCACTGCAGAACATATGACTCTAAAGCAGGTCTAGAGAATGGCAACAGGATTTCATTTATGGACCACATTCATGGTGTGGGGGCATAATTCTGTGGTTGAGTATTTCCAGAGCATTCTTAAATCAAGTGTGCTGGCCAATAATCTCGGACAAGGAGTCTCACCGATGAGGAGTCAAACTAAGCAAATGCTGCAGTGATAGGAGGAAAAAAACACACACAGAACACATTGAGAGCAGAGAAAGACAAATACACGGGACAGTTGAAGGAAGAATGCCTGGGTGTTAACAGAATCTCCAGAACCTCAAAAAGCTACCAAAATTAACAGCAACTTTTGTTACTGAGGCCCTTTAAGAACTTGGCTAGGAGAGATTAAATTTATGACCCTGTATTTTAGAGATTTTTAAAGACAAGTGGATACAAGTTCATAATAATTAAAAAGTTAAATTTCGTATCAGAAACTTAGCAGGGCCAAAAATCCTTACTTGAACTGAGCAATTGGCTGTCTTCACAATGAATTCAATGCTGCTTCTTATTCAACGTGGAAAACTGGTGAAATTCAAAACCGAATTTTAATCATCTTCTAACCAATTAGACTCAAATAAAAGGTATTTGGTTCAAAGTATTAGCTTCAGGGGATTGGAAACATTCAGTACAAGCAGTAGAGTTTCTGAGAAATCAGTTTTAAAGAGGACTATTTAAGTTGGTTAATATGAGTGCTCATGCAACAAATATAATGTTATTTTTAAAACCATTTTTCAGAAATGGTTACTTTAAAAGAATTTATCTTTCTAAATGTCTTCCTTATTCACTGATGCAGAAATATTTTCTGGCTTCTGATTATGTTATGCAAAATATTACGAAAATAATTATATACTGTGGTTTTATATACACTGATCAACTGTGGTTTCAGCTTGTGCTACTGCTATTCATAATTTAGGAAGTGGTTAGTATGTTTTGGGTTTTGAGTATAGAACTATATAATTGTTGACACAGGGGTAACCTCTTCCTTTGATATTTAGAGCCTGGTATAATCCTGTATCTACTGGGCAAAGCAGTTTCTAAGCGAACACTGGAAATACTTTCGCTTTATTGAATCCAGGGCTACGATCTGAAAACATTTATTTTCTGTGCTAGCCAGAATGAATGAAGTTGGTAAGATGTGAGGTTTTCCCTCTAATGAAATACAGAGTGCAGACAGAAAAACTTCTGATTCTTAAACAGCGGCCCAGAAAAAATAAATTTTTCTGGTTGGACAAAATAGTAATATAGAAAATAAAGAGTGAGGCCTACAATTCTTCACTTGAAAATTCTTTGCCTCTGAGATGGCACATGATGTACACATTTGTTTACGAAAATACTTACATAAAATTTTACTTGAGAGACTCAGCTAAACAAACAATAACTGTGTGTACAGGGGCTTTCAAAAACTGGGTGTAACTACAAAATACTTTATAAATACCATCCAGTAGTCTATGAACTTTTCTCAAGATCTGCACATGTGCACACACATGCACACACACACCAGCTAGCACTCATCATCTAGCTGCTCTTATTGAAAATCAGGTCACTTGAGAAGTGGCTGACAAAATCGAGAAACTAAAGAAGCTGAGGATATACAGTCTGAAGAAGTAAAGACTTTATGAGATATCACTAAAAATTAGAAAGAATACTGGCTGGGCGTGGTGGCTCAAGCCTGTAATCCCAGCACTTTGGGAGGCCGAAGCAGGTGGATCACGAGGTCAGGAGATGGAGACCATCCTGGCTAACATGGTGACACCCCATCTCTACTAAAAATACAAAAAAATTAGCTAGGTGTGGTGGTGGGTGCCTGCAATCCCAGCTACTCAGGAGGCTGAGGCAGGAGAATGGCATGAACTCAGGAGGCAGAGCTTGCAGTGAGCTGAGATTGTGCCACTGTACTCCATCCTGGGCGACAGAGCAAGACTCTGTCTCAAATAAAAAAAAAAAAAAAAAAAGAAAGACTACTTTGAGGCAACATAGTATCATGGGAAAAACATGGAATTTTAAATCAGAAGACCTGGGTATAGACCCTGGATTCACCATTTATCATTTATGAGTGTGAACACTGACCAATTATTTATTTTCTCTGTGTTTTAGTGTATGCATCTGTAAGACAGATAATAACACATAAGCTACCTAATTTAATGGGTTATTTTGCAGCTCAAATAAAATAATGCACATAATTGTATCTTAAAACATAATAAACAAGCATTCATTATTAGCAATGGTGAGGGTCATAAAATTACTGCAAGTAACTTCAAAGGAAAGATAAGGACCTGTGAGAGGAAGTTGAAAGAAGAAAGATTTTTGTTTAATACAGGAAAGAACTTTCTAAAAACAGTATTAGTTAAGAATGGAATGGATGTAAGAGCTAAGAGACAATGAATTCTTAAATTTTATGCCATAGTCATAAAGTCATTTTGTTTGGGAGGAAAGGAGATTGTGAATCAGATGGAAGATAAGTAAAAACAATGTAAAGCTTTCTTCAAATGTTGAAACTTTATGAATTTGGATAGAATAAAAATATTTAAATATCAGCAATACAAAGACAGTCTTCCCCCTAAATTGGTCATCAGCAACCAATGTATGTCTATTGCAAATTCTACCCACCCCAATTTTTCTCAACAAAAATATTAACCTCAAGATGTGAACTCCAAAATTTATACCAATTATTTATTGAGATTTTTTCATCACAATTATTTACTAAACATGTTCATGCCTGTGAAATATTCTGTAATGTGAAAGGCACGATACAAATTAGGTATAGCTATTATGATGCCATACTGAGAACACTGGGCAAGCCAATAAATTAAGTTCCTCTGGCACAGGGTAGGAACTTGGATGTTTTTTATTACTCCATATAATCTGAATCTTTTTTCCTGCCTGGCTTTTGCATTTTACATCCTACATAGGCATCAATTTCACATCTTGAAGGTGCCAATGATTCCTCAGGCAAACCACCAGGGATTTTTCCTAGGATCAACATTCATATGGAGCTTAGGGCTGCGGCTCTCTGGCTTTGGGCTTCAGGAATTTGGTTTACCACAATAAAATGCAAAGCCTGGCATTTCCCCAGCCAGTACTACTTAATGACCTTGTGTTGCTCACTGTCACAGGAACATTTGTCTCTGCCACCAGAACAACAACGAAAGATGTATCTATCATCCATTCATTCACTTAAAATTTTAAGAGTGCTTACTATGTCCTAGGTACCCTGCTATAAAGTGAAAATACAAAGGTTAAGACAGGCTCTGATCTCAACACATTTGGATGAATTACCATCATTCCTATAAATGAGTACAATTATATTTGTTGACATCCAACTTATCATGTATTTATTACTAACCTGGAAACTCAGAAATGATTGTGTTGAGTCTGACATGCTTCAAAATATCCAAGCTCAGAGACTTTAAAAATAAATTTTCTTTTAATCAAGCATATAGTAACAACAGCTTTAGGAAATTAAAAACAAAAGAGGAAATAATGTAAAGAATGTACTAAAATGACCTAATAAAGAATTATTTAAAATAAAGCTTGAATTCCAAAAAACTGATTCACATATTAACTGGGGGAAAAATCTGCTAAATACAAAGTAGTGCAAACACAGATTTTACACATTTCAATCTTAAAATTCTATGTATTTATTTTGTTTCCTACATGTTAATTATTTAGCTTTAATTATTTAGCATCCCATGTACCACACTGAAATTGCCCTAAGAGTAATAAAATACATGAGTTGTGGTAACCTTACAAAGACGCATTACAAAAGCAAGTCTTAAAACATATTAAAAACATGTCTTCACTGAGTAATACATATGAGTGTGGTAGCAGCGATGTTAATACCTTGTCTAGGATGGGTCTAAAAGCCTAATCTCCATTTGGCCATGAACTTTCAAATATATTTTGGGAAAGCCTGGAAACCTTGATATACCTAATGAAATCCTCCCGTTTATTATTCAAAGAGATCAATGGGGATATTTTAAAAGCAGTTTCACCATCGTTAACATCTGGAAAAAATTTCTGTCAATTCCAAGGTCCGAGGAAAAGGCCTAGGATCTTTGTCTATGCTTAAAACAAATATGACCAGTAAACTGAAATTCTTAATGTTCTAAATTCAAAAGTAGCACACTGAAGCTGGGTGGGTGGGTGTTTAGCAAAGTGATTAAATACTAATATCTATATAATATACAATTTGGATAAAAGCGTCAAAAATACAGGTTTCACTGGAGCTACAATCCAAATATATGAAGGAAAAGACAATATAATTTATTGATAATACGAATTAAACAAGCAGTGTATTGGTGGTGGACACTTGAGCCGATTTGGAATTGATTTAGAATGTAAAAGTCACATTCCATAAAAAATCACAAGAGCACGTTTTTAAAAACAAAAACAAACATCAAGATCAGAAAACAGAAAAGCAGGGAAACAGGTGTGCATACATGAGCAGAGAAATATTTTGAAACTCCAGCATCTCAGAAGCAAAATGTTTCAATTGAATGACAAGTTATTTCTACCAAAAATACATTATCTTCAGGCAGAAATGCCATTAATACACAAAGCAAATACCACTAAAGGCCAATTCCATGTAGTGTGCATAGTTCAGGAAGTCTACAGACCTGTCTAAACAATGAATAACTGTGGTTTCCAAAACCTTTAATCTGCATTCCCAATTATAACACAGAGAACAAATTTCACACTCCTGCATTTTATAAGCACTACAATGAGACAGCCATCCATAAGTCATCATTCTTGCCTCTTCTTTTGTTTTCCTGAAAACTTAAAAGATATCCAGAGGGTATGAAGGAAACCCTCACCTTCACCTCTGCATATTGCCATTGGCACGAAACAGTTATAGGGGACAGATGGACTCTGGAGTGTTGAGTCAGAAACCACTAATTGAACCCGAAATTCCTGTACTAGAAGATTGAAGAGTTCTTCAAATAAGGGGGAAGCAAACTCAACCACAGGGCACAATTTCAACAAGCTGTCTATTTTAATATCATAGAATACAAGTAGACATCCAATAAATAGTTCCTATCTTCCTTAAACAGTAAAATTCTAAAAAGCTATCATCAAGCACAAATTCTGAAAAGCAGTCAGATGTTGATGGAAGACTTTAAATCTAGATTTTTCTAAAATCCATTTTAGATGTAGCAGGTTATAATGGAAACTATTTTTAATATCAATTTTGGGGACTATAAGAATTAATCATTACATATTTTAGTGTTAGTATATGATATTGTTCCAGAAAGGGACTTAAATGACCAAAGAGCATACTCTTTCATGTACATATGACACATCTTTTACAATCTAAGATTTTTCACACTCATGTTGTGACAGGTTTAGTGAAGTTGTGAAATCAACTTAGTGCATCGTGACGCATTCTTGAGAAAAAAAAACACACAACAATTTCATACAGTAAGGTTAAGCATTCTGTTACAATACATATGAATTATGTTCATATATATATACACACACACATACACACACACACTTTAAAATGTTATATATGTGTGTAAACATGATCACACTTTAAAATTTGTCCTTATAGTGGGGTCTTGGGCAAAAAAAATTTTTTTAAATACCAATCAGGGGGGCAGTGGCCTGGAATCAGAACATGTCAATAAACCTGACCTTAAAATAAAGGTAACACATATTTATTGACTACTACATGCTAAACATTGAGTTAAGCATTTCATAGTCATCCTCATAATAATATATGGCAGACATTTTTGTTATTCTTCATAATAATATATGGCAGAAATTTTTGTTATTCACATTTTAGAGTAAAATAAAACTTGCCCAGGTTTATACATGTAGATTCATGGTAGGATGGGAATTCAAGCCAAATGTGAAGCAGTCAAGGTTACAAGAACACAACAGCCTTGCAGTGAGATTCAGTAAAGGATCTTGGTTAAGCTCAGTAACTGAGGAGCTACTAACACCTTAGTAGCATCCAAGGTCTTAGAAGAGTAAGTACTACTGTTAACATGGATGATGTCATTTGTATCATAAAACATTGTCCTATTCAAGCACCTTTGACTGTGCATTATGTGTGGATTATGGCAGCTTGTAAGGAAAATAAACCTGAGATTACTTTAAACTGTGTTTCTTCAGCTAGATCTTTTCATAGCCCTGGGGTTGCTAACACATTGGGAAAGCAGAAGCAGCTTAACTGCTTACAGCTTACACATTCAACCATCTTTCTCCTTAAATCAGGACATGCTCTATATTAGAAGAGCATGGTATATATTAGAAAATAGAATGTGTGATTTTAAGGAGTTGTTTTAACTACAGAAGAATTAAAAAACAAGTTTGCCTCTTTCCTGAAGAAGCATTAGAATAGGGAAGTCTAGACAAAATTTTGAAATACTAGCTTTCAAAATAACACAAACCAAGATGTAGTTTAAGATAGAGAAGCATTTAAGAAGAGAAAGAAAAATAAAGAAAGGGAGAAAGGAAGAAAAAAAGAAGGGAGGGAGGAAGGAAGAGAGGAAGAAAAGGAAACTCTGCTTTTCTTTACTTTGGTGAGTAATATTTTTTACAAAACATTTTGCTTTTATTAATAAGATAAAAATATCCATTTATATATCTTCATCTGGAATTCTATTAAAGAGTATCATTCTAGTGGAACACTCACTCCTTCAAACTCAAAGTAGTCTGCAACTACATAGAAAAATAGCTTGAAAACTAGTGAAGCTAATTATAGAAAAAAATCATGGAAGAGAACAAAAATATATTAAATGTCAACATTTTGTCAAGCATATTATTAGCTACTTGGAGATATATAGATATACACACACACATACACCAAAACACGTTACCAGTCACCTCTCTACTGACCACATGCATTTAATTTATGATTTTCCAATGACATATCACGCAGTTATCAAGATGGAAACTGAACGAAAGACAAAGGACAGCAGCTATTGCCATCGCTGACCTGGTTTAACCACTTCTCCCATGCATGTGAAGTATACTGACTGATGACACTGACAACTCACTGAATACTACTGCTTACTGGCATCCTTTCTGTTTCCACCAGTTAAATCTTACACTTACCAAGAGGCACTTGTATTTGTTCCCAAAAGTATTTATATCAGTAGCACCTGTTATTTTAATTACTAACTTATTCAAATATTATGTAACCCAATTAAATATGAGTTATTGCTTCTTTGAAAATCTAGACGAATACCTTGGAAGGACTCCATATAAAATGTTACTATAAAAAAACTGCTGTTAAGTCAGGTATGAGAGAGATAACTGTGAAATACAGGAAGGAAAACCTCAGAAAATCATGAAGGATTTCTGCACATAGATTGCTTTAAAAGGTATCTTTAAGTTCTCAATTTAACTCAAAGAAAACCAAACTGAAAGTCATAATTGAGGCATTGTGGCTATAATTTTTGAAAGAAATACAACAAAACTCCAGCTGGCAAATCCCTGGTTTTTTTTTTGTTTGTTTGTTTTGTTTTTTTAAAGAACAGGCCCTAAATGATAGTGGTAAAATTAAAATTAAATGTTTACCAATATGTATATAATTTTTATGATTGTCCACCTGAACTACTCAAGGTAACTAATAGCCCAGCTACAAACCCCCAGATATGTTCATAAGCAGGCTTCCATT
>NW_016805059.1:1296514-1307264 GCF_001698545.2 Rhinopithecus bieti | reverse complement strand
TTTGTTTTGTTTTTTTAAAGAACAGGCCCTAAATGATAGTGGTAAAATTAAAATTAAATGTTTACCAATATGTATATAATTTTATGATTGTCCACCTGAACTACTCAAGGTAACTAATAGCCCAGCTACAAACCCCCAGATATGTTCATAAGCAGGCTTCCATTGAATTCTAAAATTAAGCAATACTTTGAAAATACCAAGTATTAATGTGGATTGCTTTGAAAACAGTTTAACTTTTACATATTATATAGTTAAATTTAACATATAAAACTAACACATAAGATACCTGTTGGAACCAAATTCTATAAATTTTGCATGGGAAGAGATTTCGCTGCACAATAGTCATCAATCCCTTCTAGAAAAATGAAGGGCTTTTAAAGCAATCAGTTCTGAATCTTGACATCAGTTTAAAGCTATAGATTCTATCTTGAGCTCTTAGCATCCTAAAACTTCATTAATCTCTGTCATGGAGGGAGCAAAGCCTCATTTATGGATTTATTTATAGTGACTATTTATATTTCACACGTTCACTCTGAATCCCACATCAAGAGGAGTGATTTGTGGTATTATTTTTGACTTTGTAATCTTTAATCTATGATAGATGTTGTGCTCTAAGCTGCGATGATGGTTCTGCACCACACTGCAGTTTTAGATGAAGAAGATTATGAGATCACCTACTTCAGAAAAAAAGTTTTCCTCCTGACCTAAGTAAATATTCTAAAGCCATTTAGTGATACAAAATTATATCCTCCTTCTTGTTATTCTTGATTGAGCCATTTTTAAAACTATGTACTAATCAAATATTTTTTAACTTTTCAATGAAATCTTTTTATACAACACTTTTATTTAGTACCCCCTATAGTGTTTTATATTTTAATTTATTCATAATTTCCTATTGAGTTTGGTGAATTGTATCAATAGTCAATGTCTGTTTCCAGGTTGTGATATACTATTATATATTCATGCAAGATGTTATCATTGGGGAAAATTAGGTGGACAGTATATAGGACTTCTCTGTAATTTTTTTTTTTACACAAAAGGTACTAATTTACAATTATCTCAAAATAAAACTTAAATTAAGTTCTTTTCGAGCAATATTGGTTGGGAGACATTGTGTTGTAGTTGAAATTACGGATTTCACTATAATTTTTCCCATTTATTTGCTCTGAACCTCATTCAAGCTGTATTCTCTGAGTGTATTTCATCTTAGGCAAAGTAGTGACGATTTAGCATAGAGTTACTGAAAAGACTAAATGAGATGACTTACAGCAGTAACCCAATATAATAGTAAGTTTTCGAGAAATGGTGTATACTATCATTATTACTATGGACAGGCTGTGGGTTTTTTAAATCAACTTAATATAAACTTATAGAAAATTACATGTAACTCTAAGTCATATGAATGCTTACTGTAAGCAAAGTCACAATTTGCTACTACCTTGCAAGATGAAGAAGAAAGCATTAAAAGAAAAATGCCAGGTGAAGTGGCTCATGTCTGTAATCTCAGCACTTTGGGAGGCTGAGGCAGGCGGATCAGGAGGTCAGGAGATCGAGACCATCCTGGCTAACACGGTGAAACCCTGTCTCTATTAAAAATACAAAAAGATTAGGCAAGCGTGGTGGTGGGCCCCTGTAGTCCCAGCTACTCATGAGGCTGAGGCAGGAGAATGGCGTGAACCCGGGAGGTGGAGCTTGCAGTGAGCCGAGATCATGCCACTGCACTCCAGCCTGGGCGACAGAGCCAGACTCCGTCTCAAAAAAAAAAAGGAAAAGGAAAAGAAAAACTTCAGACAATTAAATTTAACAGAGTTTAATTATGCAAAAAAATACTTGTGAATTGGGGAGCACGCTCACCCCTTGCCCACACCCCACTTCAATCAGAATAGTTTCAGGGCAACTCCAGCCCTGTCAGGTGGTCTGACAGAATTTAAAGACAGAAAAAGGAAAGTGATACACAAAAAACAGAAGTGAGGTACAGAAACAGCCAGATTGGTCACAGCTCTGCATTTGAACATGGTTTAAAGTTCCAGGGATGTCTACTCTTTCGGCATGTCTACTCTTTCGGCTTCCCTGTCCCACATTGGAAGAACTGTCTTGGGCCACACATTCAACATACTAACACCAACAAGAGCTGATGAGCTAAAAAAAATGAAATAAAGTAAAATTACAAAAAAACTCAGTGTTTTAAGGAAGTTTCCGAATTTGTGTTAGACTGTATTCAAAGTTGTCCTGGGCCACATGGGGCCTGTGAGCTGTGGGTTGGACAAGCTTGGAGTTGGTCACCTGTGAGTGGTCTAGTATGGCTGCTGTGATTGGCTGAGACTTGGCTACTGCTTACAGGAGTAGATTACAGTCTGTTTATACATCCAGTTAGGTTACAGTTCATTATGTAAGAAGAAACCTTTAGGCCGACATTAAAATACTTAAGGAGGCCAGGCACAGTCCTCACACCAGTAAGCCCAGCACGTAGGGAGGCCAAGGTGGGTGGATCACTTGAGATCAGGAGTTCGAGATTAGCCTGGTCAACATGGTAAAACCCTGCCTCTACTAAAAATACAAAAAAATTAGCCAGGCATGGTGGTGGGCGCCTGTAATCCCGGCTACTAGGGAGGCTGAGGCAGGAGAATCACTTTAACACGGGAGGCAAAAGTTGCAGTGAGTCGAGATTGCACCACTGCACTCCAGCTTGGGCAACAGAGCCAGACTCTGTCACAAAAACAAAACAAAAAACAAAACAAAACAAAACAAAACAACAACAACAACAAAAACCTTAAAGAGGTAGCTTTAGGCTAAACTTCATTTAAGAGAAGTAAAAATCAGATACAAAGGGCATTACAACAGCAAGGTCTAAGACCACACCAAAAGCCTCTATGACCTTTCAGAGAGTTAAAATTTGTAAATTGCTTAGTGACATAAAATTATGCCATGCTCTTAATGCCAAATAAAGACTGTAGCAAGGCAGAGGCAACACTGGATGGCAAGTGAACCGCTTTTACGTAATTGGGAATCCTATTAGAATTCCCCTGGCTTTAACACAAAACAAAACACTGTATGCCTGGGTAGAAGTGAGAGTTCTTCATATCACTTTTATCAGTAATGGGATCAGGATACCACAAAACATCACTCGTCATATTCCAAAAAGAAAGGAAAATATTTGTGTCAGAATGCTTGAGATGGCTTCTAAAGAATCTCATCCAAAGGATGTGTCAAATATTTTAATACCTCCTCACTCAGGTACTGAAAGTCAAGTTTTGGCATGCAGTGTTTCTCTGTCTCTCTAACACTTCAATGCTTGCATATTTCTTTCTCTAAAAAAACTAATTACACTTAATGCTATTTCATTAATTTGTACCCAGCAGAAAAGTGCCCTTTTAAAATTCAACCCTATCAGAATGTTATCCCACCGGGAAAAAAGGCACTTCCTCTTTAGCAATGCTACACAAATTTAAAAACCCAATTTCAGAGGAGGTATTGAAAGTTGTCTGGGCTGATTTGGAGCTTTCTACATTTATGCCCAATTCCTACCGCAGATTTTATGTTGGAATCTTAGATAATTGCTATCTCAATGTCTTTCCTATTATTTTCCATAAAACAAAGTTTTAGTATAAACCTTAGCTTTCTTAAGCAACCTGCCTTGGAAGAACCTAAGATAATTCATGTACTCCTTTAAAGCAAGAGATGACAGCCTTGATCTCTTGCCTGAAATAATTACTTATGGTGAAGAAGCACAAGGAAAGGTATCAGCCAGGTATTTCCATAATGGCTTTTATTCACACTTACACAAAACCTGACTTAACTAGAGTGGTGACATCTATGCAGAGACAGGACCTTTGCCCTGCGGCCAAGACACAAAGACATCTTGGAATTCTCCCCCTCAGTTTTCTGAGGCCTTTGGTGGCCTACATGTGGTCACATTGCAAAAAGCCGGAAAAAAAAAAAAAAGTATTAGTCCTTAGATTATTTGGAGGTGTTTTCTCCTCCAAACTTACTGTAGGAATGCCTATGATATTTCAAATATTGTGCACAGATGGCATGATTTCAAACTAAAAGTGCTGTGAGTCTTTTGCATTCCAGAGTGACACATTCTGTAGGTGTTTAATAGAAGACAGCCTATTCACTAGAAATACTTGCTTTCCAATTTTATTCTCCTATTTCTTAGCATAAATTTTAGCCTTACAAGTTTCCATAAGAATACGATTCTGAAAAATTTGGCACTGACAAGAATGCTAAGATACATCATGGAACTGCATAATTTCGCTAATACCGATGAAATATGACAGATAAGAAAACTATTGACTGCATTCGCATTTTTACTTTTTCTTAGACTCCAGGTGTTTTAAAAAAGCTTCTTATTTGGATTTGAATTTTAAGATTACTGTGTGGAGACACTACAGTTTAACCCTCAATATTCATCACCATTGTCACTACTAAAAAAAATTGGTAAATTCTAATTAGTTCACCATTTTTTCAAAGTTACTAAAGTATCTGTGACATCATAATCAACAGGAATAGTATGCAGGTGTTTTAATAGGAAAACAAAGATGGTTGGAAGAGACCTTAAATTTTCTGTTTCTTTCTCAATGATCTTTCTCCTATTTTCCAAACCAATCAAGAGGCAGTCTGGCTTTAAAGAGAACTCTCTTCACTCTATATATGTGAGTTTTAATCTGCAAAATGGTAGTAATATTGCAATATGGGGATTAAATAATATATTTTTAAAAACCATCATAAGGCACACTTATTTTAAACTATGTTCATTCTCTTCTGCCTGACACAAATATTTTCAAATTGATACCAATAAACAGTTTCTTTCCAAAAGCTTAAAATATATATGCCTTTCAAAATTAACATCTTTAGAAGTATATAACACTAATCATACTTATCATTTAGCTTTGTTCCAAGATTATCAGAGGACATAAAAATGGAAAGTTATATATAAAATCAGTCATGTGATTTCAAAGTAATATTAAATAAATAAAAATACAATTACGTCATCTGAATTAGAGAGATATGCAAAATTTTAGAAGCTCTAATTTTAATGTTCAAAGCATTTAAATATATTAATAGCATTACTAAAATAGGTAAACAATTGTTGATTATTTATGAGAATACTGACGAGAGTAGCATTTTCTCAAATGTGTGGATCATATGGTAAGTTGTTTGGAGACACCTGCCATGTTATTATGAATGAAGCAGGGTTGGCATTCTAGTGGATACAATTAGACATTATATTAATGTTACAACAGAGTTCAAGATATGCTAAATAGCTCATCAATAATGAAACTGCCTTTGCAAAAATTGTAACTGTGAGAAGATTACGACAGTGAAAGGGCTCTGATTTAACCAATCCTCATCTTGCCTTTAACTTCCAAACTGCCCTTAGTCATTCCTAGACCAAGCTAACTTTGGGAGAAATTTAGTTTATAGCTTAAGTTTTAATACACCTTTCCCCAAACTCAACTGTCATTGTACAAAGAACGAAACACTAAAAGGTTAGGAGGATGAGAGAAGCCTGAACTTTGTTAAGGTGTAGAAGTAAAGGATTATGAGCCACTATTTCCAAGGACAAGATATTTGCAACTTTCTCAGTTACTCTTGCAGATAGCATCATTATTGTAGAACTTAAGATTGGTCTTTTAGATGTCTTTCCAGACGTTTGCATTTCTGATGACCAATAGCTCCACCCAGACTCTTAACGGGTCCTGTGGCCCCCAACCAGAAGCAGAGTCAGAGTAAAAGGACCGTTTTCCATGCCCCTATGACTGCATCCACAGCCAGTCAGCAGCACCTTATATATATTAGAAGTATATAATGCTGAATATCTGGTTGTTAATCAACTCAGCTCCTAGTTCAGAAAACTGGTAACCAGTATTTATAGTCTTAGAAAAGAGATCAGAGGAATCAGAGTGTTTTCAAGAAACTGACTGAGCCAGGATGCAATACAGTAAAAACAATAGTGGGCAAGCCCATCCACATGCACAGAATGTCCAATCAACTTTTAAGTGGCCAGCTTAAATTCTAGACTTAATCAGTATTCATTTAAGTTTGAGGGTTAATACTTAGAGCATTTTAAGTTATGCAAGACTGCAAAATTTTATCTCTGATGCTCCATTTTCTCAGTATATTCATGGAAGTTTTACTCTGTTCACAAACAAGGAAGTAAATTGAGACACAGGAAGACAAAAGATCCAGCAAACAGAGGATCTAATGCAAGAAATGTCAAAAGGAATAGTCAGGATGATGGCAGAAGGAGATTGCAAGGATGACACTGTCCAGCCATTCTAAAGGGAGAGCAGTCCACATTGGAGCAGGCCAGATGGTTGCAGCAAAGATTTCTTCAAGAAGACGAAATTGTTAGAAAACCAAATGTGTCTGATTGTACTGAGAAGAGATTTACACAATCTGAGGAACAGTTTCAGGATCAATCAGTGATGAATATAAAAGCTATACAAACCAAAAAATAGTTCCAATAGTTCCACACAAGAAGAACAGAAACAGAAATGTAGTCATGGTATACAGTTCATGGCTCAGCTGTGAAAAATGACTACAGAGCCACCATAATGTACACAATGAATCTGGATTTGATATAATCAAGATATAATAGAGGATGGGATGCTGGGAAGTATCTGTATGTGTGGTAAAGGCAGGAGGGTGAAAGAAACTGAAAGATGGCTTCATCTTCCAGTGAGAAATCGATAGGTAATTTGTAAAAGAGTGAAGACGTAGATACAAAAGCATGTTAAATAGAGTCGTAGAGGTAAATTCTAAAAAGTCAGTTCAAAAAATTGGAAGCGCCTGCCTACAAAAGGCAGAAAAGTCATTTAGGAAGGGGAAAGTGGTATGAACTGCTATTTTTGTAATAAATGTAAGAGAAATATTTGCCATTTAGAAATAGGTGCAAAATTAATGACGAAATTAAATGTAAAAAAATATAGAAAATGGAAGAATATTTCTTGACAACTGGAAATGTCTTATTTTACTAACAGTGTCTAACATTGTAGAATAAATGAATATCTATTCTAGAATTGTGTTTCAATGCTGGAACTATGCCATCTGTGATTTACCAAACAAGTTTAGTGTTGAACAGAAAAGAAGGCAGAGGACAATCTTGCATAGTTCCGTGGGTAACAGCCACTGAGAGTTGACAAAATTGATAATCTTTAACATATTGCTTGGAAGAGCTGGTACAATACATACAAGTGCTAAAAACTGAAATATATCTACCTAATTTTATGGGAAAGTCCCACTATTTTGCAACCCTGAAAATAAAGAGAACACATGTATTAAATATGTGTGCAGAGTTTCCAATCTATTCATATAAAATTCATTTGTTTGAATATAAAAAAAGTCACCAAAATCTTGAAATAAAAGTAATTGTAATAAATAAATAAATACATAAATAAATAAATAAACAAACTCCGTTAATGTTGGCAAGTTGAAAAAAAAGTAATTGCATTCTGATCAAACTATAGTTTAGAGCAACTGAATCTCCAAGCATATCTGATGAAAATACAGATAACTGAGCATCACCCCAGACCAAGAAAATGAGGATCTCTGACTAATCTGATAACAAGCATTTTTAATAAGCTCTTGAGAGATTTTTATAATGCATTTGAGAAAAAATTTATACTGAATAGCTCCTGGAGTTTTTGTTTGATTGCTTATTGATTTTTTTCTTTACTCTAAGGGTTATGACATCCCTCTGCTCTCCACATTCCCATCTTCCTTCTCAAAATCTTTCCTAACCACTCAACATGACACTCACACACTGTATTTTGACAGATATGTATTTTTTTTTCCTCCAAAACGAGGTAAGTTATCAGAGACCAAGGGTGATATTATATACATCTTTGAATTTTCTCAACAAATATCTGATCAATTAAGGGATTTAGGGTGTTAAATAGGTGGGGATATTGAAGAAAAACTATTTATTTATAATTTTAACTTGCACCATACTTACTTCTAGAAAACAACTCTTTCCATCAGGTTTAGATGGAAAGAGTAGTGAGGTTGCCATTTTAACTCCAAGCTTTTAAATCTTTGTGGCTTTAGCTATAAAATATGAATCAATCAAACCTCAAGCTTTCAATTAGTCTACGATTTTATTTACAACCCTCTTATAAAATAACTTACAATAATCTGTCAGCCATTTACCATTCCTACATAGTGCTGACTGCCTTTTTCTTTCTAACTACAAATCATAGCATCTGTGAAATTCTTTCTTAGACAGCAAGAAATTAACTGGAACAAAAGGAATCAGTAGAAATGAAACAGAGACACCATGATCATCACATGAAAGAGAGCATTGTGCCCATGGAGTAGAAGTGGAATTGAAAAATATATTAAGCAATTCTTAGCCAAGTAGGAGTTTAGTCTCTACAGCAATTATATAATTTCCTAGATGCAATAAAATACTGTCATCTCAAGACTCCTTGCACAAATACACAAGTATATTGTATATTTTAATAAAAATCTAATCATTCAACAAGTGCTTCAGACTACAGTATAGATAAACAGCACTTGAAATACCTCTTCCAGTCTCTAAACACAAACAAATTCTAAGAATCCAAATTTTCTCTTAATTCTCCTTGAGGTAAATACGAATCTATTTTTAAGTGAGTTTTCAAATAAAGGTTGACTTATTAGCATTGGTTTAACAATAGGGGAATGCAATGCAATAAGTTATGAAAATTTAACATTTAAAAAAATCTTGAGCACATCCTGCCGCTAATTTTTTTTCTGTAGGACTGGTGTTATTATATTGCTCTAAGTATTTTTATTCCAGGCATGCTGCTTTTTTCCCCAGGAAAGAAAATGAATTAATATATTTGAAGCCTTGTTTGAGAGTTGGTTAGATTTTTTCTTAACCTGAACATAAAAGCAAATTTGGCTTTCAGTTAAGACTTTTCTTGACATGATATTAACAGTGAAATAACCTACTGGCATATGTCAGAAGGGATGAAAAAAAAAAATCCTCCCTCCTCTTCTCCCCTCTCACTTCAACATTCACTGTGCCGCTTTGTTCACCATATCCTGCATAATTAATAACCACTTTGGCAATCAGTCATGCATTCCTTAATAGCACCTCAGGCATCAAGTGTCCTTCTAATCCCTCCCCACAGAAACCCTACACCCTTCTACAGGGCATGCTGGCCAGTACGCCCACTAAACTCTGGATAAGTCATTTACAAAATCACCATTAAGAAAACACACAGTTGTGGTCATAATGTGGCTATAATACTTACATACTATTCTATATTATCATTTAATCTTTGTATATAATTTAATAACAAGAATAAACAAGATTCAATATCCAAACAAGTATCATTGATTATACATTGCTTTTAAAATGTAAAATCATACAAGTGACAGAACAAATTAGGAGGCAACTTAAAGGAAGATGAGGTTCACTGAAGTGCTTGAGTTAAAGTACTCTTCAGTTCATCCATCCCCTGCCCATCTTATCAGGCAAAGAAAAGGAGGGTAAATATACATGGACTCAATTTGTATGGTGGCTATAACTTCCATTTCTCTTAATCTAAACTGATATATTCATTAAATGGAAACAAGTAAATAAATTATTGTAAACATTATCATTACTTTGGATCAGAAACCTTAGACTAAGAGACTGAAAAAAATAATATTCAATAAAACCATTTAAGAAAATCAGTGGTAATCATTTTCATAATGTTAACCAAATTGGAGGGAGAATAAGAAAATCCTCAAATCTCATAGACATTAAAAAAACAACAAATAGCATTGTACTCAAGAAGAATAGTTCTAAGTATAAGACTAAAATAACTAAAATTCAGAATTAGGTTTGTATATTTCACTTAAAATAGGTATGGTTTAATTGAAGCAGTTTTCTGACCAAAACAATATGCAGTACTTTTACTTTTAGAACTGAGAGATGAAACTTTTAATAAGGTCTTTTGATTCTGGAGGAAAAGTTATTATTTCAGCCATTTTAGGTTTCTTAACATTTTAAATAATGGTGCTTATGCTATAGTACACAGAGTAAAACATATATAATCTATTATAAATTACTCCAAAATTAAACAAGAAATTTTCCTTTCTTTCTAAAAGATCTGAAATGTGTTCTGGGCTCTCACTGTGTGTGGCCTCCAAACAGAAACAAGCTTGCACTGTTTTATTTCAGTTTTGCTTCATTTCTTCCCAAACAATCTCTCACTGCTAATCTACCAGGTCTTTTTTTTTTTCTCTCTTTTAGCAGAAAGGGAAAAAAAAATCAAAGACATTAATTCCTTAGGCACACCTATAAAAGTTGAACACTGTATGTATCATTTGCATCAATTTGCATGGATTTATTTTTTATTAGTTATTAATGGAGCATGATTGGAGAATAATATTTCCATAAATAATTCTCTAAAATATCATTGAAATACTATAATTTTAAAATTATGTAGACATTCTAGTACTACTGTTTTGAAAAGCTACAACTAGCTATAGCCTCAAGTAAATACTGTATGTTAAAGTTATTTCTAAAACTATGTTTAGTTTATAATACCAAATGAAAAAATGGAGAGAAAAATTTTATTTATGTCTTATTGTAAAGTACCTGTGAATCAAGAAAATGATATGGAAATCCTAACAAAAAGAAAGTACCGATATTTATAATAAATATGTAAAATCTTTAAATATTAGAACAGCATCACTTTATTCAAACGAACAAGTCATCTCTTATTTAACTATATGCTCTATTATTCACAAATTGAGGAAAAGAAGAGTG
>NW_016805059.1:1212680-1295922 GCF_001698545.2 Rhinopithecus bieti | reverse complement strand
GTTGGTTAGATTTTTTCTTAACCTGAACATAAAAGCAAATTTGGCTTTCAGTTAAGACTTTTCTTGACATGATATTAACAGTGAAATAACCTACTGGCATATGTCAGAAGGGATGAAAAAAAAAAAATCCTCCCTCCTCTTCTCCCCCTCTCACTTCAACATTCACTGTGCCGCTTTGTTCACCATATCCTGCATAATTAATAACCACTTTGGCAATCAGTCATGCATTCCTTAATAGCACCTCAGGCATCAAGTGTCCTTCTAATCCCTCCCCACAGAAACCCTACACCCTTCTACAGGGCATGCTGGCCAGTACGCCCACTAAACTCTGGATAAGTCATTTACAAAATCACCATTAAGAAAAACACACAGTTGTGGTCATAATGTGGCTATAATACTTACATACTATTCTATATTATCATTTAATCTTTGTATATAATTTAATAACAAGAATAAACAAGATTCAATATCCAAACAAGTATCATTGATTATACATTGCTTTTTAAAATGTAAAATCATACAAGTGACAGAACAAATTAGGAGGCAACTTAAAGGAAGATGAGGTTCACTGAAGTGCTTGAGTTAAAGTACTCTTCAGTTCATCCATCCCCTGCCCATCTTATCAGGCAAAGAAAAGGAGGGTAAATATACATGGACTCAATTTGTATGGTGGCTATAACTTCCATTTCTCTTAATCTAAACTGATATATTCATTAAATGGAAACAAGTAAATAAATTATTGTAAACATTATCATTACTTTGGATCAGAAACCTTAGACTAAGAGACTGAAAAAAATAATATTCAATAAAACCATTTAAGAAAAATCAGTGGTAATCATTTTTCATAATGTTAACCAAATTGGAGGGAGAATAAGAAAATCCTCAAATCTCATAGACATTAAAAAAACAACAAATAGCATTGTACTCAAGAAGAATAGTTCTAAGTATAAGACTAAAATAACTAAAAATTCAGAATTAGGTTTGTATATTTCACTTAAAAATAGGTATGGTTTAATTGAAGCAGTTTTCTGACCAAAACAATATGCAGTACTTTTTACTTTTAGAACTGAGAGATGAAACTTTTAATAAGGTCTTTTGATTCTGGAGGAAAAGTTATTATTTCAGCCATTTTAGGTTTCTTAACATTTTAAATAATGGTGCTTATGCTATAGTACACAGAGTAAAACATATATAATCTATTATAAATTACTCCAAAATTAAACAAGAAATTTTCCTTTCTTTCTAAAAGATCTGAAATGTGTTCTGGGCTCTCACTGTGTGTGGCCTCCAAACAGAAACAAGCTTGCACTGTTTTATTTCAGTTTTGCTTCATTTCTTCCCAAACAATCTCTCACTGCTAATCTACCAGGTCTTTTTTTTTTTCTCTCTTTAAGCAGAAAGGGAAAAAAAAATCAAAGACATTAACTCCTTAGGCACAACTATAAAAGTTGAACACTGTATGTATCATTTGCATCAATTTGCATGGATTTATTTTTTATTAGTTATTAATGGAGCATGATTGGAGAATAATATTTCCATAAATAATTCTCTAAAATATCATTGAAATACTATAATTTTAAAATTATGTAGACATTCTAGTACTACTGTTTTGAAAAGCTACAACTAGCTATAGCCTCAAGTAAATACTGTATGTTAAAGTTATTTCTAAAACTATGTTTAGTTTATAATACCAAATGAAAAAATGGAGAGAAAATTTTATTTATGTCTTATTGTAAAGTACCTGTGAATCAAGAAAATGATATGGAAATCCTAACAAAAGAAAGTACCGATATTTATAATAAATATGTAAAATCTTTAAATATTAGAACAGCATCACTTTATTCAAACGAACAAGTCATCTCTTATTTAACTATATGCTCTATTATTCACAAATTGAGGAAAAGAAGAGTGGGTAAATCATCTTACAAGGGTGAACATAATTTTTAATGACAACCTGTGTGGCAAAAACTGTTTCTGAAAATTCTAACTAATCTATTAAAACTGTGCCTCTAAGACACATGGTAATCAGAACCAAGGAATCTTAAATGTTGACCAGAACCAGATATCCATTTATATTCCCAAAGAAGGCTACAGGGCTATCTCTTTACCTGTGAAATACAAAGAATTTTAAAATAAACTTTACCCATAATTTGTCCTAGAAAAAAATGTGATTAAACTCACTTAAATTTTTTTCTGTATATTAATGCATGCAAAATATTCATTGGGTTGATTATAAAAAGCAGATGTTAACTGTATATACTAAAGTTTATAAAATCATTAGCATGCACTAAATTCTTCAACTTCAGTGGATGTCCCACTAATTCCCACTCCTCGCTGCCTCCCCTAAAAAGAAAACCAGGGCAATTCTTTAACTAATGCAAGAATGTGTCTTTGGTAATATAGCCTAATATATTAGGACAGCAGAATATCTGGTGTCATTACTGTGAGTCTACTGCTTTTCAGTTTATGAATTGTCTATAATAAATAGGAAGGTACTATAGTTCCCTGTTGGTTTTAGACAACTCTAAGATGAAATGACTGAATTTCTATGAAATCTTAATAAGCAGCCACAATGTGAATGGCATTGTGCTAGGCACTCCTGACAAACCTCAATGCAGAAAGTTAATTGTCTATTATAAACTAGTAGTTAATATTATTTTTATTATTACAAAGAAATCATTGTGGCCAGCGGAACCTAAAGTGGAATTTTGCAGAGGTAGGTTTCTAATCAATGAGACCATTGCCTCTGGGGAACTGAGTGTGCTGATACGAAGTTTATCCAAAGCAAAAAGAAAAATAAAAGCATCAGAGATGATCCAGGAGCTTGGAGGGACCCGAGCAAATGCCTCAAGAACTTTTAAGTCAGCGGTCCAAGAGACACACTTTCTTGCTTTAGGCTTTCATTAATCTGATACATAGATAAGATTGATGGATTGCACCCTGTTAGTAAAGTGTGGGTAGTGGAGGGGGTGCATGGAGGGAGGAGTGTAATTTAGGAGTACACAATGATAATTCAAAACATTCTGCAAGGCTCCATAGCATAACCACTTGTCAAATTCTAACTCATCAGATCTCACCCTTCTGCAGGCAGTTTATTAAGAGTATAATGGGCCGGGCGCGGTGGCGCAAGCCTGTAATCCCAGCACTTTGGGAGGCCGAGACGGGCGGATCACAAGGTCAGGAGATCGAGACCATCCTGGCTAACATGGTGAAACCCCGTCTCTACTAAAAAATACAAAACACTAGCCGGGCGAGGTGGCGGGCGCCTGTAGTCCCAGCTACTCGGGAGGCTGAGGCAGGAGAATGGCGTGAACCCGGGAGGCGGAGCTTGCAGTGAGCTGAGATCGGCCACTGCACTCCAGCCTGGGCGACAGAGCAACACTCTGCCTCAAAAAAAAAAAAAAAAAAAAAAAAAAGAGTATAATGAATGTGGCTGTAAGTAGAGAGATGAATGGATATATGGAACCAAGGCAAAGGACAGGTGAAGAAATGGCAGGTTAATTGTCAAAGTAAATTTAAACACAGAAAAACCAAAGCTTGTGAGATTATAAAATTCATACAATTTCTCCAGAAAGCAATCTTAAAAATTAAAATCACCAAGTTATACTTATTAGGCACTGTAGGGCCCTACCTTCATGCTCTCCTATTTCTTCCAGTCCAAAAGCCTATTGTTTTCCTAAACATAGTTTAACTACAAGAACTCCTATGCCTTTTCTCCCCACATATCTCCATTATCTACGGCCCAGTATAGGTCAACGTAGTTGCCACACAAAGCCTGGTTCAATAGAGGCCAGGAGAGTCGACAATAGCCCACTGAGGTCCATACTGACAATTTACCAATCCATTTCAACAATCATTTAAAAATGTGGTGAATTCAATTCCAACAATGGAACCAATGACACACATTTGGCCTAAAGTCTCCCAGATGTGGTGCCTGGTCTCAGTCACAGAGAATCTCTGATAATAGGTCAACCCTGGTGACAAGGCCTTTCTTAGCCAAGAGGATGGATGGCACTTTCAATCAACTGTTGGGTTCTTACTTCATCACAAGGCTCATGAATCTGACAACATTCACACACATAGAGTAAATCCTCTATTAGTTAAGCTGGGTGACTGAATTGCATGATCAACTCAGCATTCAAGTATTTATTGAGAGACTATTATGTGCTCAGAACTGAGCTAGCTACTATAAATACCATACATACACTATGTCCACTATGTATATGTGTAGTACATACATATAGTATGCATTTATCTTTACATATTTGATTTAATGCATATAACTCCTTGGGTTACAAAACCAGAAAATCTATGTAGTCATAAAACCAGAAAAAAAAAACCTTCAGTGGTGATATTTATACATTTTAGCTTTTGTGTTTTATTCCATAGGAGGACAGTAGATTGCTATTTATACACATTTAAATTAATATAATATGGAGAGAAGTTCATTTAAAATAGAAATAATATCCTTAATTTAAAGTTATTTTGTCACATGTTTGGGATGAATAAAACCTTTGCTCTCACAAAGACTTGCTAGTGTGTTTTTTACTACAATTTAATATATTCCATATTTAAATATTTGAGAAATATTTCACTTTGTGAAAGTGTACCCTTAGCCCTCAAGGCCACCCTAGCCTAAAAAATATTAAATTCACTAAGTTCTGTGAAACAAGATACTATAAAAGTATATTAAATAGATTCTTAGTGGCTTTAATCAAGCAAATAATCAGTATTAAACTATTATCTAATAAAACATACATTTTGTCTACCACTAACATTTTTTATTTATAGGTAGAATTGTTTGTTACATTTTATTAAATTTAAATTTAAAAATATTAAAGTATTATATTGAACTTTAAAAAAATTTGGAAAGCCTGTAATCGCATTAAATTTAAATTTAAAATATTAAAGTATTATATTGAACTTTAAAAAAATTTGGAAAGCCTGTAATCGCAGCACTTTGGGAGGCTGAGGTCATGAGGATCACGAGGTCAGGAGATCGAGACCATCCTGGCTAACATGGTGAAACCCTGTCTCTACTAAAAAATACAAAAAACTAGCCAGGCGAGGGGCGGGTGCCTGTAGTCCCAGCTACTCGGGAGGCTGAGGCAGGAGAATGGCATGAACCTGGGAGGTGGAGCTTGCAGTGAGCTGAGATCCGGCCACTGCACTCCAGCCTGGGCAACACAGCGAGACTCCATCTCAAAAAAAAAAAAAAAATTTGGAAAGTAACAAAGAAAACGGTACAGAATATATACTGGCAAAAAGTATTTCAGAATGGAATACAGTTTGGGATATCTTAAATAATCTACATAAGAAAACTGACCAAAATTCACGACTTATAACATACACAAGTTATGACATTTATAACATACTTCAGAGATTTCTCCTTTAACTTCAACAATACATGATAAATGATTCTATTATTACTAAATGAATAAATTATTTTCAAAATTCAGTTTGCATTTTATTGTTTCTTTTTAGCTATACCCTTAACTAATACTTAAATAGTCTTTATTTAATCAGTTGCGTAGATATTTCATAGACTCCTGAGCAATCAAAAGGGAAATTTCTGCTTAACAATACAATATAAATATAATATAAAATGGTAAATATTGATTTCATATTTTCTAATTTGCCTAATCAATTGCTGGCTTGGCATGTACAGAGTTTTTATTTACATAAAAAAGAAATCCCAGCTAGGTTTGTTTTCTGATTTTTTTCTGATTCTCATGTGTAAGAGGAGAAAAATAAAAATAAACAAAGAGCTGATCCAGTTAAATAAGGGATCTCAAAGTGGTACTTACTGGCATGACAATGTTGTAGTGGATGCAGAACCCTGGTTCAGAAGGAAAATATTCATCAGATACAAATCTTATCCTAATTTGATTTCCTTTAGAAATCTGTTTTCCTGGTACAGTACCAGAACCACACCAGCGCCCTAATATAGTTCCATCACTGGGTTCCTCAACTTCTACAAAATCATACCTGCAAAAAGACAAAGGGGAAGAGACATCATTTCATAATCTGTTATTCTGGCAATTACAAGTTTCCTGTCTGTGAATGCTATGACTTCATGGACCACGGCAATGAGTTAATCCAAAATTAAACTGGGAGCCTATAATTAAGTATTCTAAAGAAGAGACACAACTGAAAATGAGTCCCAAGTTAAAGAAATATGAGTCTATTTGGAGTCCGTAGTTTTTCTATTTATGAATTCCAAATTCACTAAATAACTATCCTAAAACTTAAACATTTTGTAAGAAGCAACCATATCTGACATTCAATTCATGAATTATTGAATTTGGACATGACACTGTGACTCCACCCTTAATTCCTATTATTACTTTATTTTCTGAGAGTAACTCTTTCATCCAGCCAGGAGCCTTGGCTCTCTTTCCTCATCTGTGATGCAAGCTTTCCTAGAGCTACTTCATTGTACACGTATCTTTCGTACCTCACTTGGTACTGTTCTTCCTTTCTGTGACCTTCCTGGGTGTTCTCAGCTTACTGTCATCTTTCTCTTTTTGATAAACACATATTTCTAACTAACCACATATGTGCATAAGTGATCCATCTTCTTAGGCTGTTAATCCTTGAAGAAAGGAACCAGTTCTTACGTATTTCTATTTTATATTTCCCTACACACAGTATCTTAAACAGAGGAATAAGTGATTGTTTTAAACACGTGTCAACTTTTGGTTTGGAAGGTTTGGATCCATGGTGCTCACTGAGACCAGTGCTGCCCCATGACAGAGTGTTTCGGAAATCTGTAGAAACATTTTAGGTTGTCTCAGTGATTGGGGGTGAGAAGGGCGTGACTGAAATGTAGCAGGCAAGGTCCACAAAAGCTCAACACTGGAAAGTTCTGAAAATGAGTATTTGCCCCATGTCCTCCGTGCCTTTCAAATATTTCACTGGGCAATTCATGCAGGTGCAATTCCTACTACGGGTCATCTAAGTCTGGAACCTTACATCATCTCATGTATAAACGCATATATATTTTGCACTATTTAGGTAAGGTAAATTTTCAAGGAAGTCAACTATAGAGTAAGTTGAGGGAATTTTCTGTATTTTGTTTATAACTTTACTAAGAGTTACTCACTTGGAAAAACATGTCACTAACAGGAATGCTGGTTATACTATTTTCATTCCAACTAAAACAAACATATTCAGATTAGTCTATATTTATAGCTGTTATTCACAATGAATCTACTTAAAAGATGCTGACATCTTCCTTTATTTTTCTAGGGTAATTGTTACTGTTCATTTATATACTGAAACACGTTATTTTGAAATAAATTACTTTGTTATTATAGATTTATAGAACATGCAGGCAATATATTTATTTTTAAAACAATTTCGCATATAGATAGATAATTGCTTTTATGAACTGCACTTCAGAATACTAAACAGGGCATTGCAAAACTTTTGTTAAAAGGAAGTCTGACATGGTTGTAAACCACCGATACATTTTTTTCAAAATTTTAAGTTCAGTAGACACCAGACTACCAAAAATACTACATTTTATGTAGTATTAAACATAGAAAAGAAAAAGTTGCTGAAAAAAGACAAAGTGTATAATGAAACAATTATACTTATAAATCTGAAGTATCCAAAACTCTCTTATGGCATGGAACTTAAACTACTTCAGCTCCATTTTCCTCACTGGTAAACTGGGAAAACTGCTACCTAACTCAGAGATATTTGAAGAAAGGAAAAATGGGACAGCACATGTGCAGCACCTAAAACACTGTTTGCACAGAGTTGCCACTCAAGAAAGTTTGTCTCCCATCTCTGTCCTGCACCCCTCCCACCTCTGCACACCTACCTTTTAACATAACCTTGGAAGTTTAAAAGCAGTGAATAAGAAAACACAAAGACAAAGAGAAGATATCATTTTGCTACATCACATGAGAAGTCCAGGGTTACACATTACATATTACATATTACAGACAGTATAACCATTCCAGGAGTTTAGTGTATGTGTGTGCGGGATGTGGAAGGGTTGGACGGTGTGTGTGTGTGGTTCGGGGACGCTGGGTATAGCAGACGTACGTAGATATTTCAGATTTATCTGGTAGAAAAGTTGATAATTATCATTTTTATCAAATGGTAATTTTTATATCAGGGTTGTCTACACGTGAAACAAAGCTTCTATTCATTTGTTCTGTTTGTTCTGTGCTTGGGAGGTGAGCCTATGTGATGCAGGCTACCACCACTCATTCGACAGGGATTTATGAAGCACTCATTTGGCGCAAACTGCTCTGCTAGATTCTCAGGATACAAACATAAAACTATAGCTTTTTTGGGTTCTGGGTCCATAAAACACATTGGTAAGTGCTCTAATTAGAGTATGTAAGAAATACTGTGGAATAGTAGAAGAAAGGGAGTAATTTTATACAGTGAGATGAAGGTCAGCTTACAAAGGACTTCACATTTGGGCTTTCAATGAGTATTGATTGACAAGGGGTGAATAGGGTGGGGGATGAAAATGCAATCTAGCAATAGGTACAATACATACGATGTAATAGAAGAAAGAAAGGGCTGAGCATGGTCAATTGCGAATTGAGGGTGGGAAACAAAAATCAGATGGAGATCAAGGTGGATACATAGATGCAGGTGAGAAGGTCTTGGTATTGCACGGTAATAAGACGTTAAATTGTTATTTGGTAGGCTAATGTTGAAAACATGTAGGCACAATTCCAATGGGCTCGATGTCTCTTTAAAAATTTTGCCAACATTTTAAAAAATGGAATTTCATAGAAAACTTGGATGTTTGGCTTTAAAAAAAATGAGGATCTGGTAATAATAAATGTCATTAGCTTTGTGTGACTCCACGAGGGCTCCTCTCCAGAATTCGTGTCAGCTCCAGCAAAGTAGATATCTTTGTTTACTTTACTGTCTTATCCTGAGCACCTACATCCCAGGCACATAGTAAACCCTGTGTCAGTATTTGGTAAGTGAAGGAATGAATACTTGGCCTCACAGCAACTGAGGCTGGGACTAAACGAAAAAAGCTTTACACGAGGCGTGTTCTTTCTAGTTTTTAAAAATCCCTATCTACTTTCTATGATTTAAAAAAATCCAGATTATCTTCATTTACTTATATTTGCCCTTTGGCATCTGAGTTGGCCACCCTTGCACTTAAGAGGCAGAGCCGCTGGAGGTTTCATAGAGGGGAGTAACACAGACATGTAATCACCACATGTTTGAGGAATTTGAGGAAACAGTAACATTTCAAGTGTGGGTCAAAAGAAAAGATCCTTTAACAAAAGCATCCTGAGAAGGAGCAGTCAGGGAAATAAGAGGGAAGCCACTGTGAGGGAGGGTGCAGAGGTTAAGTAAGGTAAGAGAGAAGAGAGAATTTCACCTGAAGCAGGAGTGGTCAATAATGCCAAGTGCCAAAGAAAGACCAAAGAGGTGAAAACTAAAAAGTATCATTGGATTTGGCCAGGATTAAGCTATTACAATAAACTGCTTCAGCAGAACACACTGTGTACAAAATTTTCTTGAGACCATTTTTCAAAATAACCATTTTAATTTTCTAATATAAAAGCATTTATCTAAAGAGAAAATAATATTCTCTTCAGGAAGTCTAAAATTAACATCTCACATAGCTACTTTGCTATATATAATTTTCTTTTATTTCTGTTTAAAGATAAACTACCTCATATGTTATATGATGTGTAACTTCTTTAAAAGTATTTTTAAAAGGGTTTTAAGGACACAGAAATATCTAGATTAATAACACTTCATTAAGAACAAAAATATCTTAACTTGTGCCTTATCTAATTGATGTCGATACAAAATCCACTGTACTGTCAACAGGAGAAGGGTGATGAGCATATTATTACTTATTTCATGAAGATTTCCAACTGAATTTGATACCATTTAGAAAATAATCCTTATGAAAATTTCTGGATTTGCAGCGAGACAGCTGGCAACTAATTCTTACATGCTCATGCAAGTCTAGTGCATATATTTATGACAGTGCCTTGAAAAATCTATATAGTTTTGTACTCCATAAAGTTTAAATGAAATTCACATCTAATAAGGTACTGTGTTCTTTGTCTATAAAACAGTAGAACTTAGCATATGCTACTAATTGTTTCATAGTAAATTAGGCATTTCGAGATTTTTCTCAGAACTCGTGTCACACAAAAATATATAATTCTAAAATTCATGCAATTATTCTACCATTAATTTTTATGGTCATACACAATAACTATTAAGATGTCTATGGAATTTAAAGTTATTAATGAAATAATTATTTACACACACACACACACACACACACACCACTGCCACTTGATTCCATAATTCCTTTCAACTTGTTTGGGAATGCAAAGTGAGGTCAGAAAAATAATAATGCATTAAATCAAGTCGTCTGCTTTAACAACTTGGTATTTCTCTTATTTTCTGACACAACACCATTGGCAGAATATAGGATTCATAGCAAAGGTTGGTTGGCTGATATACGCTAACAGCTCAAACATCAAGAAGAGAATGAAGAGAGAAAACAATGATGAAAAACATATCTGTGGGCCATAGCCAAAATGAAAGGGGGATGATCAAACTGAGCAATACTGACACATAAAAGTGAAATCACAAAACACAGTCATCCTTAAATTCAGAAATCTACACAAGCCCAGGTGACTGTTCTGGAGACATGGTAATCCTTATAATACACTCTCAGGTATTAATTTCCAGTGTGCACAATTGCCCACGTCAGTATTTAAAGGATTTACTAAACCTATTTTATGAGCCAATCAAACATCACTTTCTCATGGCAACATGATACAGAGCATACAGGGCTAAGTGGTTTATAATGATCACTCCCTTTCTCTAACACACCCTGGGGATCTGTGGAGGATTTATGTTCTTTTATGTTTAACAAACAAGTCTGGTGTTGTAGACAAAATTTTCCTTCTCATGTGGGAATTAAAAAACTGTGAGGCCATGAGGACGTCTTTCTTACTCCTGAGAATTTTAAGGAGTATACCAAAGAAATGAATTCATTAGTAAACATAATTGTCAGACACTCAGCTTCTTTCAGCAAAAATAAACCAAGCCTGCGAAACAGGCTGTTTCTAGTTCATGCTAACTAAAACCCTGTCAATTAAATCTACCCCATGAATTATCAAACCTGTCGGTAGTGTGAAACCCTGCCAGCAAATGAATGTGGATTTTAAAAAGGCCCAGCCCTGCAAATGTCAACTGGAGTCTGAGCCTGTTGAGAAAGGTAATAAAATTAAGAAGATGACAAACATTCTACAGTGGGCATTGGCTTATATTTTAATTTAGCAGAATGCAACTGGTACACAAAAATAAAAGTTTTAGATTCCCACTTCGACAGCAAATTGTTTATGCTTTAAATTACAATAAAAGTAATTTTAAAAATAGTAATAATTACATTTATTAAGTGATTCCTATGTGGCAGATACTGTTTTTTTCTAATGTACTTTTATATAGTAACTCATTTAATCCTCACAACAATCATAAAATTAACACTTTTCCTCCATCCAGTCTATTAGTTACAAAATATAGAAAAGCAAAGTAACTTGGCCAAGGTCACACCAGCAACTAACTGTTAAGCAAAGGCTTCACTTTCAGGAATCAAATCTTAAAGCCCATGCTCTTAAGTGCTAAGCCATACTGCTTATTATATTTAAAATATGCCTACATAATTATATCTGCTTTATTTTAAGGCATAACTGCAGAGAATTTCTGTATCTCTATTTGGATTGGCCAAATGGTCTTGTTCAGCGACTGGAGAAATATTAGGGCCGTACAGATAAAACTGAGTAGTCAACTTGGTAATCTGGGCCTGTAAATTTTATAGATATTTATTTTAGTTAATTTGGTAATATTTATTAACAGCCACTCTAAATTCTTTATAAAGAGTTTTAAACCCACATGGAAATGTGTAAGTAAAACAAACAGGCATGCTTCACAGGACTCACAACACATGAATGGGTAATTCTCATGAAACCATGAAGAGTTCTACTTGTGAGAAATGCTTACAAATGTTACGTGGAGAGAAACTAATCATTTAAAATTATGTTATTACTAAAAAAAAACTACAAATACATAAACCATGAGGTCAACTTACAAAGCTAGAAAAATTAAGCAAATCCAAAGAAAATATCAGGTGAAAATTAATAAAGACAAAAGCTGTAAGAGATATAATCAAAATTAAAGTTAAAATTCAGAATTAAAACAAAAAGCTGATTCTCAACAAGGGTTAGAGAGAGAGAAAAAATCGAGAGTTTACCAAGTTAGCAATGAGGAAGAAGATATAATCACAGATAAGAATATATTTTAAAAGTATAAGTATGTTTTACGTAACTTTATGCTAATTAAACCTAAAAAAGTAGATAAAATGGATGACTAAGAATATGTAAATTATCAATGTTTCCTGAAAAAGAAAAAGTTAAGAGACTAATAACTGTAGAAGAAATGAAAAGGACTATCAAGGATTGCTTGGGAGGTCAGGAGTGCAAGACTAGCTTGAGCAACATGGAAAGATTCTGTCTCCCTCTCTCTTAAGAAAAAAGATGCAGTAACATGGAGTTTCACAGAAGAGTGCTATTTAACTCTAAAAGAACATATCATTACAATTTTATATAAACAATTAAAAAAAGCTGATGAGTACAGCTATCCTCCCCATTACTTTTTAAAATGCTAGGCTAGGGCTGGGCGCGGTGGCTCACGCCTGTAATCCCAGCACTTTGGGAAGCTGAGGTGGGTGGATCACCTGAGGTCAGGAGTTCCAGACCAGCCTAGCCTACATGGCGAAACCCCATCTCTACTAAAAGTACAAAAATTAGCCGGCCGTGGTGGCGGGTGCCTGTAATCACAGCTATTTGGGAGGCTGAGGCAGGAGAATTGCTTGAACCCAGAAAGCAGAGGTTGCAGTGAGCTGAGATCACACCACTGCACTTCAGCCTGGGCAACAAGAGCAAGGTTCCATCTCAAAACAAACAAACAAACAAACAAACAAACAAACCAACCTAGGCTAAATCTTGCATCAGGGTTCTTTGATATGGCAATACTAGATATTAAAAATTAAGACTAATTTCACTCTTAAATAGAATAAAATGCAAAAATTCCCAAGTAAAATTTAATCAAATATGATTTGATTAAAAGATATACAGGCATAACTTGTTTTCTTGCACTTCACAGATACTGCATTTTTTACAGATTGAAAGTTTATGGCAACCCTGTGTCATCAAAAGTTGTCTTACTGAAGCCATTTTTTTTCTAACAGCATGTGCTAACTTTGTGTCCCTGTGTCACATTTTGGTAATATGCGCAATTATTTTAAGCTTTTTCATTATTACTATATCTGTTATGCTGATTTACAATCAGTGATCTTTGATGTTACTAATTGTTTTGGGGTGCCACAGACTGAATTTATATAAGATGGTGAACTTAATAAATGGATGTGTTCTGACTGCTCCAGAGACCAGATGTTCCCCTTCCCTCTCCCTCTCCTTGAGCCTCCTTATTCCCTGAGATACAAGAATATTGGAATAAGGCCAATTAATAACCCTAAAACGGTCTCTAAGAGTTCAAGTGAAAGAGTCACTGTCTGACTTTAAATCAAAAGCTAGAAAGAATGTCGCTTACTGAGGCAGGCATGTTGAAAGCCAAGACAGGATGAACGCCTGGTCTCTTGCACCAGTTAGACAAGTTGTGACTGCAAAAGAAAAGTTCTTGAAGGAAATGATGAGGACTACTCCAGTGAGGACACTAATGATAAGAACGGAAAACAGCTCCATTGCTGAGTTGGAGAAAGTATGAGTGGCCTGGATAGAAAAATCAAACCAGCCAGAGCATTCCTAAGCCAAAGCCTATTCCAGAGCAAAGTCCTAACTCTCTTCAATTCTATGAAGGTGAGAAGGGTAAGGAAGCTACAGAAGAAAAGTTGGAAGCTAAGAGAGGTTGCTTCATGAGGTTGAATGAAATAAGCCATTTTCATAACATAAAAGTGCAAGGTGAAGCAGCAAGTACTGATGAAGAAGCTGTAGCAGGTTACCCAGAAGATCTAGCTAAGATAACTGATAAAGGTGGATATGCTAAAACACAGATTTTCAGTGTAGATGAAACAGTCTTCTATTGGAAGAAGACAACATCTAGTACTTCGATAGCTAGAGAAGAAAGTCTGCCTGGCTTCAAAGTTTCAAAGGACAGGCTGACTCCCTTGTTAGGGGCTAATGCATCTGGTGACTTTATGTTGAAGCTAATGCTCATTTACTATTCCAAAAATGCTAGGGCCATTAAGAATTATGCTAAGTCTACTCAGCCTATGCTGTATCAATGGAACAACAAAGCCTGGATGATGGCACATTTGTTTACAGCATGGTTTACTAAATATTTTAAACTTACTACTGCTCAGAAAAAAAAAGATTCTTTCAATATATTACTGCTCATTGACAATACACCTGGTCACCCAAGAGCTCTGATGGAGATGTACATACAAGGAGATTTATGTTTTCATGCCTGCTAACTCAACATCTATTCTGCAGTCCATGGGCCAAGGAGTAATTCTGACTTTTAAGTCTTATTATGTAAGAAACATATTTCATAAGGTAATAGCTGCCATGGATAGTAATTCCTCTGGTGAATCTGAGCAGAGTAAACTGAAAATCTGGACAGGATTCACCATTCTGGATGCCATTAACATTTGTGACTGATAGGAGGAGGTCAACATATCAACATTAACAGAAATTTGGAATACACTGGTTCCAATCTTCATGGATAAATCTGAGAGGTTCAAGACTTTGGTGAAGGAAGTAACTGCACAGGTGGTGGAAATAGTAAGAGAACTAGAATTGGAAGTGGAACCTGAAGAGATAAATGAATTGCTGCAATTTCATGATAAACATTGAATGAATGAGGAGTTGCTTCTTATGGATGGGCAAACAAATTGTTTTCTCAAGGTTGAAATTTTTCCTGGTGAGGATGCCATGAACACTGTTGAAATGACAAGGGATTTAGAATATTCCATAAACTTAGCTGACAGAGCAGCAGCAGGGTCTGAGAGAACTGACCTACAATTGCGAAAGAAGTTCTACTGTGGGTAAAAGGCTAGCAAATAGCACTGAATGCTACAGAGAAATATTTCATGGAAGTAAGAATCAATCAACATGTCAAAGTGCATTGTTGTCTTATTTTAATAAACTGCCACAGCCACTCCAGCTTTCAATAAGCACCACCATGATCAGTCAGCAGCCACCACATTGAGGCAGGATGTGAGCAAAAAGATGACAACTCAAATTTCTGATCTAACGCTACTGCATACTTAATAGACTACAGTATTGTGTAAACCTAAGTTTTATAAGTACTGAGAAACCAAAATATTCATGTGACTTTAATTGTGATATTTGCTTTATTGCAGTGATCTGGTACCTAACCAACAATATCTCCAAGGTATGCCTGTAATACTTTATGACTGAGTATGGCTTTAGTTCACGAATATGAAGATGAACTAAGAACGACCCTTCAGAATAGTAAGAGGAGAAAAACTGTATGATCATACTCATAAACACTGAAACAATATAATAAAATCAACAACTTAGATAAAAACTGGGTAAACTGTGAATAGCATAAAATTTCAAATCAAGGTAAAACATTATTTAACAGAAACTACAGGCATTATATTGGATCAAATTAAAGGTCATTCTCATTAAAGTTAGAACAAAGATAGGGCTGGCCATTCTCACCATTAGTTTCCAATATTTTGGAAAAAGGCTCTAGCTGTTTTAGTAACAGAATAAGATAAAAAGTTGTAATAGATACAGAAGGGACAAACGATCCTTAGTTAATAATAGATTCCCATGAGAACAGATTGTGGTTGAGTAAGCACAGAGGCTAGAAGAGCCTGGCAATAATTCAGGAGTGGGACAAGATGGCTTGGAGTATATATAGTATGAAAGTTGAGACATCCCAAGGAATGTTGCATGCTGTGTGTGTGTGAATGTGTGTGAGAGTGTGAGTATACAATTTTTTTGAAACAGTCTCACTCTGTCATACAGGCTGGAGTGCAGTGGTGCAATTATAGCTCACTGCAGCTTTGATCTCTTGGGCTTAAGCAATTCTTCCCATCCCAGCCCCCCAAGTAGCTGGGACTACAGGTGTGAGGCATCACACTTGAATTTTTTTTTTTTTTTTTTTTGTAACTTTTTGTAGAGATAGGGGTCTCACTATATTGCACAGGCTGGTTTCAAACTCCTGGATTCAGATGATATACCCACCTCGGCCACCCAACGTGCTGGAATTACAGATGTGAACCACCACTCTGTATGTATATTTATTTTATGTTATCTTTTTGAGACAGGGTCTTGCTCTGTCACCCAGGTTGGAGTACAGTGGCATGATCTTGGCTCATTGCAACCTCTGCCTCCTGGCTTCAAGCGATTCCTGTTCCTCAGCCTCTGGCATAGCCGAGATTACAGGTGTGCACCACCATGGCCTGGTTAATTTTTTGTATTTTTAGCAGAGACAGGGTTTCCCTATGTTCGTCAGGCTGGTCTCGAGCTAACTGATCTCCCTGCCTTGGCCTCCCAAAGTGCTGCGATTATAGGCTTGAACCACCATGCGTGGCTGCCACTGTGGATATACTTTTAAGGTAGATTTGACAGAACTTACTGTGGGGTATGAGAGAATGACAGGAGTCAAAAATGATTCCAAAATTTCTGGCTTTTATACTCTATCTGGAACTAATAAGGGAATTCAGTAAAGTGACTGAATATAGCACCAATACACAAATATCAAAATTTTTTCTTTATGACAGAGAAAAACAAAACCATTTGAATAGGGAAAACAATGTCTTTCACAGTGAAATTTAAAAAGTAGCCTGTAAACCCAGCGGTTTGGGAGACCGAGGCGGGCAGATCACAAGGTCAGGAGATCGAGACCATACTAGCTAACACGGTGAAACCCCGTCTCTACTAAAATTACAAAAAATTAGCCAGGTGTGGTGGTGGGTGCCTGTAGTCCCAGATGCTCAGGGGGCTGAGGCAGGAGAACAGCATGAACCCAGGAGGCGGAGCTTGCAGTGAGCTGAGATCATGCCACTATACTCCAGCCTGGGCGACAGAGAGAGAGACTCCATCTCAAAAAAAAAAAAAGTGCATAGTTATAAATTTAACCAATAAAGTGTGAATACTATATGAGGAAGCACATACAATATTACTGAATGACAAAAAGGCATGAATTTATTTTTATCAAAATCACAATAAGCCTTCTAAAATATTCATTAACATAAAAATCAACACGTGATGCATAAAATTAACCAGAAACTTCATAAATATCAACTCATCCAATCTTTAAACACAACCCCATCTGGTTACTGTTATTATACTCACCTTAGACATATACAGAAATTATGTAACAAGGGAAAATTCATATAGGTAAGAGTAACAGACACGGAGAAGAAACCTTACTCTAAGTTTCAGAGCTCATATTCTTCTTCTTTTTTTTTTTTTTTGAGATGGAGTTTTGTTCTTGTTGCCCAGGCTGGAGTGCCATGGTGCAATCGTGGCTCAGTGCAACCTTCGCCTCCCGGGTTCAAGAGATTCTCCTGCCTCAGCCTCCCGAGTAGCTGGGATTACAGGCACAGAGACAAGGTTTCTCTGTGTTGGTCAGGCTGGTCTCAAACTCCTGACCTCAAGTGTTCTGCCTGCCTTGTCTCCCCAAAGTGCTCAGATTATAGGTGTGAGCCACAGCGCCCTACCCAGAGCTCATATTCTTAGCCATTACATGTTACTTCTCTAGCTAAACAGGACAGAACAAAGAATCACCCAGTTTAAAAATGTCACTACCGGCCAGGCACAGGGTGGCTCATGCCTGTAATCCTAGCACTTTGGGAGAGGGAGGTGAGAGGATCACCTGAGGTCAGGAGTTCAAGACCCACCTGGACAACATAGCAAGACTCTGTCTCTAAGTTTAAAAATAAAAATAAAATAAAATGTGACCATTCATTATCCACTTCTGAAAATTCTAATTTAAACTATCCAGACCCTTATCTGCAAAATGAGGAAAATATTCATTAACTCACAAGATTGTTACAAAGATTCAAAAGAGGGAGAATGTATATAAAGTGTTTAGCATAGTGCCTAATAATAATAAGTTACTCAATAAGTGATAGTTTTGTTTTGTTCCATTCTGATTATTGCTATTATTGCAACAATACATGCAACCTATGGAAGACTTCACCTCTGTGGCAGAGCAGATCACAAAGCTCCTCATGCACAGATCACTACTTCTTAAAAAAAAATAATTTTAATTGAAAAATACAATAGTGTGAATTTATGGGGTACAATGTTATGTTGTGAACACTGTTGGTGGAAATGTAAACTAGTGCAGCCATTATGGAAAATACCATGATGGCTCCTCAAAAGACTAAAAATAGAACTACCAAATGACCCAGCAATACCACTACTCAGTATATATCCACTGCAATCAATATGTTGAAGAGATATCTGCACTTCCTTGTTTGTTTCAGCAGTATTCACAGTAACCAAGATATTAAAGTAACCTAAGTGTCCATCAACGAATAAATGGATAAAGAAAGTGTAGTATATATAAACATTGGAATACTATACAGCCTTCAGAAAGAAGAAAATTTTTCATTCATGACAACATGAACGGAACAGGACATTATGCAAGGTGCAATAAGCCAGCCAAAGAAAGACAAATACTAAATGATCTCACTTGTATGTGGAATCTAAAAAAGTTGCTCTCATAGTAACAGAGATTAGAAAGGTGGTTACCAGATGCTAAAGGGAGCTGGAATGGATGGGGAAAGAGAAGATGCTGATCAAAGGGTACGAAGTTTTCGTTAGACTGTAGGAGTAAATTTTAGTAACCTGTTGTGCTACATGGTGAGCAAAGATCACTAATTTCAACAAAAGAGGCTCCGAAACCAGGTTTTTACCCTTTGTATCTGTAGGAGTAACTGTCCTGAATTTAACCCGTCTAGAACAATGTAAATACACACACACACACACACACACACACACACGCATACACGTTTGCTTTAACACTCGTTCTCTTCATTGTAGAAGACAGATTCATCAACAACTAGCAAAAATATTGAGTACTTAATTTTTGTTTCTGCATTTTGTAACCCATAGGATTAAGTACATTCATGTATAAAAAGTGTTCACCTACCTGGCTCAGCGTTTCTTTCCTATGACTGATCAGTCCTGAAATATGTGATTACCTATCTTCAGTCAGCTACCACCTGTGTGTAGATATGCACTTTTATGGAAACATCACCTCATACCAATGTACTGTTACTGAAATAATGCCAAGATTTAGGCATCGAATACTACTATGGTAACTGAGAGATGGCTTCCATGACAAAGGACACTATTCATGGTCCTCTCTCTTCTAAGGACCACTTTCTGTACTCTTCATGACAGACTTTCTTGTAATTAAGTTTTATAAAAACCTCATTAATATTTAGGCCTACTGGGTGTGATGCCTTGTGGTATGTGGCTATCTACAGAGCATATATAGAGTGAGTCACTATTAAATTAGTCAGAATTAAATAACAGTTCATAGTCATAATGCCTTAATACGTGTGCCAACAACTGAATCACTGCATTATTGAAAGAAATTTGAGAAACTAAATTTAAGAAATAAAATTAACATATTTAGATTTAAGTAAGATTTCTACCTCATAGGTTATCATTTTGCCATTTCCCCTTCTACTTGGAAAACAGTAGAGGTAGGCAGATGCAGGAAAAGGGTAGGTCCTCCTCAAATGCATTCCAACTACTGAGTTTAGGGTATCTAGGAATATAGAGATGGGAATGTCCACATCAAGGCTTACTTTAAGGGCACAAAAATTTAAGGCCAGGTGTGGTGACTCACATCTGTAATCCCAGTACTTTGGGAAGCCAAGGTGGGAAGACTGCTTAAGCTCAGGAGTTCCAAGAATAGCCTGGGAAAGATAGTGAAACCACGTTTCTATCAAAAAATACAAAAAAAAATTCCAGGCTGGTGATGCCTGCCTGTAGTCCCAGCTACTGGGGAGGCTGAGGTGGGAGGATCACTTGAGAATGGGAGGTTGAGGCTGCAGTGAGCCATGATCTCACCACTGCACTATAGACTTTCTGACAGAGCAACACCCTGTCTCTAATAATAATAATAATAATAATAATAATAATAATAATAATAGTAAGTGATAATAATATAAGAAGAAGGGTCTATAAAGTATTTCTCTCACCTACCAATTGGCAAACAGCTGTTCCAGCGCTATAAGAAATTTCGTAGTTTAACACTCTATTGGAGAGAACTCTATAGGGGGTGCCCCCTGCTTCTTGCGGACCACTGTTTTCCTTACCAACCAAATTATTGTTCTTTGAATATAGTTGAATGTGGCTTGCTTAAACATATCTATAAAAAGTCATGACCAATGTTAGTACGATTTATGCCAATTCCCCCCCCTTTTTTTTCTTTAAAGACAGTCTCACTCTGTCACCTAGACTGGAGTGCAGTGGTACAATCATAGTTCATTGCAACCTTTAACTCCTAGCCCCAAGGGATCCTCCTGGCCCTCAGGCCTCCAAGCTAGGGTGGCGGATCTACAGGAACACACTACCAAGGGCGGGTTAATTTTTTCAAATTATATGTTATAAGTCTGGAAGGGGTCTTTATATGCCAACTCTCTTCTAGGGTGAACATGGTCTATATCAAACCCTGCTTACGCCCGAATCCTCTCACCTTGGGGCTGTCCAACAGGGCTGGGCATCTGTCGTAGGTCATGGAGCCTCCCTGATCTACCCCCACAACAAAATCCATGCGTTGAGTACATGTGTAAATGCTCGCTGCATGTGATAAAGAACTATAATATATAAAATACTACATATATATACTTATTATATATTATATATATATATATATATAGTTTTTAACATGGAGTTTCACTCTTGTTGCCTAGGCTGGAGTGCAGTGGTATGATCTCGGCTTACTGCAACCTCTGCTTCCCAGGTTCAAGAGATTCTCCTGCCTCAGCCTCCTGAGTAGCTGGGATGACAGGCAACTGCCATCTCGCTCGACTAATTTTTGTATTTTCAGTACAGACAGGGTTTCACCCTGTTGGCCAGGTTGATCTTGAACTCCTGACCTCAGGTGATCCACCCGGCTTGGCCTCTCAAAGTGCTGGGGTTACAGGCATGAGCCACCGTGCCGCTGCAATTTTTGGTGACTGTAAAGGAAATTATTTTCTGTTTAAGGTGAAGATGAGTCAAATTTTTATCATTTTACAATTAATCAAGGCACCTTTAAAGGATTTACTATAGGTTAGGTTCTTTCAACTTTTATCTACACTTATCATTGCTACATTTACAAAAGGTAGTGGACTTCAGATGTGGATTTATAAAAAGCTGAGAGAAACATTTAAGTAGCATGATAATAACATTTGAAAAGGATGTATTAAAGGCTTATCAAAGCAATACCATGACTTCAAGCCTGATTTTAAAGGAAAATATTTAAATAGCTGACCAGCGGCATAAGCCATTTTAATTCTCCATTTATATATATAAATTTACCTCTTGGTGATATCTGTGAAAATGAAAAAAATGAATTTGTTTTAGAATATACCAAAGTGAAATAAAAATATTGTTCCTTTTAGGATATTAGAGAATTTCAGGTACAGTTCCCAAATATGAGCATTTTTAAAGTATTTTAAGCATTTATGCTTAGTATCTATTCTATAATGAAATGGTTTCCTACAAATGCATCTGAAGAAATACTTTCTGAAGTTTAAGAAAAATTCTGTTTATTCAACATAATTCATTATTCAAAATTTGCCTTTAGTAAGAACAGATTGGCTGGGCGCGGTGGCTCACGCCTGTAATCCCAGCACTTTGGGAGGCCGAGGCGGGTGGGTCACGAGGTCAGGAGATCAAGACCATCCTGCTAATATGGTGAAACCCCCTCTCTACTAAAAATATAAAAAATTAGCCAGGTATGGTGGCATGCGCCTGTAGTCCCAGCTACTCAGGAGGCTGAGGCAGGAGAATCGCTTGAACCTGGGAGGGGGAGGTTGCAGTGAGCCAAGATCACACCACACTGCACTCCAACCTGGGTGAAAGAGTGAGATTCCATCTCAAAAAAAATAAAAAAAGAACAGATTGGTAGACTTGTACTTTGCCAAATGCAAACAAATGAGCAAAGCATTTAAATGCTGACGGCTGACTGATGATTCAAAGGAAGTAGGTGTTCAATATAAAAATGGCTTAGATTTTAGGTTCCACTTCAGCAAAATAAAAAACTAAATCCAATGGTCTAGAAGACCATTTTTTAAAATCTTACTTTTTTTTTTTTTCTGGTTTAAGAACAAAATCATATTTACTTTGATGTGTGCTGTTATGTCAAAAAATACGCAACTTAGACTACATGCTTATGTAATACACACATATGTATACACATACACACACATACCCATTATTACAACTGCCAGAAGATTTTATTATTTTCCAAGGTCAATACAGCACTGTTATCACCAAAGACAGTAAGTTTCTACCAGTAACATTCAATCCATGGGAACCAATTTTATAAACACCAGTGTATGATCAGGTCCTTAAAGATTTGCTATTAGGAAATGAGAGTACACACGTATACATATGGGAGTGTTGAGAGGCACAGCAAATGTGTAACACAGTGGAGTCCTGGACTTTGCAAGTCTTCTCCTCTGAACATGCAAGCCAAAGATCAGGAGAAGGCCTCGTCCCATTGAGGCAAATGAAGCTACTTCCACTGGAAATGTTATATAATATAACACCTCTTCCTCATTCTGTCACTTTCACAAAACTCTTTCAAAGTGCTGATGGGTGAGGGAGCACTCTGGCTCTGGAGATCTCTGACTACTGCAGACCACAAGCGCCTTCTAACAGGACAAAATCCTTTTTCTTACATATTTTGCAGCGCAAATCACACTTTAAAAGGTCACCATTTAGAACACAAAAGCACACTTTGGGATACATTTGACATGTGCCCCATCTCACTCTTCTGATATGAATTAAGTCCTTTACTTCTTATCAGATACAGTGCCAATCAGAACAGTTTCAAGAAGTAATGACAGATGAGATTCAGCCTCAAGACCATGCTTAATAAGTGGAAGAGGTTTTAATTAGCTAATGAAAACTCCATTAGTGTTCTAGATTTTCTAGGAAAGAAATTTACCGTGTTTTCTAATTTAAGTTACAAGAATGACTCAAAGAGTTATCAGAAATTTTGACTGCTGTTTCGCTTTTTCTACCTTTTCTTCAGTGATCATTATAAAAATAACGTGTGTATATATATATGTATATATGTAATTATGTATGTGTGTATATATACGTGTGTATATATAATTATATTCTGAAAATATAATTAACGTGTGTGCATTTGTGGTATATTTAACGCACAGATAGAACAGGTAAAATTCTACTTATATCACTTTCATTTATATATTACTTCCTAAGTAAGCCTGTATCTACTTTAAGAATATTCATGATCAATCTATAAAATTAATCTCTTGGAATACTCTAAACAATATAAAAATATCCAGAAAAAATGCAGACTCCAGAGGCAGAGTTAGCTAACGTGGGTATATACATTTTTTAAAAATAAAATTTATTTAGCAATTTTAAGAAAATCAATCTTCACTAGAGAATGGGATTCTGTGGAAACTAAAACAAACTATTTAATGGAAATCTAGTGAAGTATAGACATTAATATTTTCTGAGACTTCAGATATTGAACAAAGGAAAAATAATTTAACTTCTATTATGAGAAATTTAGAATTTGAGAAATTAGAAATAGAAGTCATCTTATTCCTATCATTGTTAAAAGCAGGAAAACAACTTTCTAATTCTTACGATCTACTAGGATCATCACTCTCATTTCCAATGCCAAGGGGTTTATGGAATACACAGGATTATATTTTTCACAGAAATGGATTGCTGAACGAGGAAAAAAAAAAAAAAAAAAAGACTGCCATTTCTCAAGAAGCAAAACAAAACAAATATCTTCATATAAAGGGAAGCATTTCAGACTGTTAGGTGATTTCATCATTGTAGTAAGTCCTGCTAAGGCGATTACTTCATATTTTGTAGCATGAAAAGGGAAATAAGAAATTCTAGGCTGAGCGCCCACTTGGCTAAATCTACCTTCCTGGGCAATATCCCTAGGCAGGGATTTTTTGGCCTTAGGTTTATTTTATTTTCTTTTTCTCACTTTAAAATTTTACTCTTGCTCTCTATTTATTTATTTCTTTATCCTGTTAAAATTACCCCTTCAAAGTGCTTTAATATCTAGGATTCCTACCATATCCTTTGATAGGCTCTTATGTCACCAGAAAATTTGGCAGTTTTTAACAGTTTCAAATATATCACTCACTTTATTTCCTCTTTTGTTCCATATGTTATTTCTTAGATTTTTCTCTCTTTGACAGAGGGGTAGGATAGCTTTTAAATAAAAGCTATTATTATCCCGTGAGTTATATTCACATATTCAGAATTTTTATCTACCCATTAATTTCACTGAGACTCAATATCCCTCTCTGCAAACACCAAGAATCAATCATGCATCACTTCTCAATTTTATTAATCTTACAGACAACAAAAATACAAATTAAGTACAAGAGTCTCAAACCACTTGGCAGTGTGAGAACCTTCCCACTAGCATTACTTCAGTAATTTAATAGACCCAAATAGAAATTAGGGCCCACGACATGAAAAATGTATCTGAAAAGCTGTGTTAATTGTTACAAATACAGGCAAAACTGAGATCCAACAATTGGCCGTTTGTAGCAATTTACTGACTATGATTTCAATTACTATGCTGTTTGTATTTTTAGATAAAGTGGAATTAAAATACAAAAAGTACATAATTAAATGTCTTAAAATATACAGCAAATACAATTCTAAAATAAGCTTTTGAAGACAGGAACTGCATTAAACCAAAACAAAACAAAAAAAACAACCTTCATGCCCTCAGACCTTATCAACTGGGTGACACTATGGCATTAGTATTAAACTGTTTCATTTGGTTGATATGAGAACTTACGTACCTCAAACTACAAAGGAAAATAAAAGATAAAGCAATGTGCATCCTTTCCCTGCCCCCCACCACAAACCTCAGTTAAGCTATCTGATGAAATACAACTTTCCATTCTACATGTGGACCTTCGGGCAACTGAGTAATTGTGGGCTGCTTAGAGCTTTAGTCATTTTGGTCATTTAGTCATTTGTGGAGCTCAACCTGGGCGAGACAGTATATTTCACCAGATGGCAAATATGATCACATTTTTTGGTACAGCAGCTCCAGCAATAATAGTCCTGTCATAGGTCAAGAACGTACTTTATATCACCAAGTTATGACTAATGGGTTCCAAGCACATACGGTGGGACATTTCATTGGATATTCTTAAAAACTATCTAATGGTGGCTTTGAAAATATTGAGCATGCAATTCTTTAAAACAAAAATTCCATGCTCAGTATAGAAAAATGTGATGAATTAAGTTATTTACTACCAATACTATAACCTTCTCCACTTCACTTGGCCCACTTCCACTTCTCCTTCAGATTTCAGCTACATATTACTCCTCAGAGATGCCTTCTGTGAGTCCTACAGATGGAGACTGCAATGTGTTTGCAGCATGGTCCCTACCACACCCATGACTGTGTAGAATTCTATTTTTTGTATACCTATCCCTTTACTACTCAATGCTTTCCAGAGGCCAGGGGCCCATCTAATAATCTTTGTATACCCAATATTTAGCATGTATTTCCTCCATACATAGAGAGGACTATATGACCATTGAGTAATGGAAGGATAGACAGAGGAGTGAATTCACACATACGTAATAGAGTAACATACATATTCATATACAAATATGCACAGAGTAGGCAATCAACTAGTCAAAATTACACTTGTGCTGTTGAAATATCCCTATATAACCAATATTTGTACTCTTGAACATTTTTTCATTTTTTTCTCTAATTGAGGCTATTCACATTAAATACAAGTTTACCTAATTTTCTAAAAATTTAGCTGGGTGCAGTGGTACATGCCGGTATTCCCAGCTAGTTGGGAGGCTGAGGCAGAGGATCCCTTGAGCTCAAGAGTTTGAGGCCAGCCTAGACAACATAATGAGACCCTGTCTTTTTTTTTTTTTTTTTTTTTTTTTTTGAGATGGAGTCTTGCTCTATCGCGCAGGCTGGAGTATAGTGGTGTGATCTCGACTCACTGCAATCTCCACCTCCTGAGGTTGAGCAACTTTCCTGCCTCAGCCTCCTGAACAGCTGGGACCACAGGGGATGTGCCACCACACCCAGCTAATTTTTGTATTTTTAGTAGAGACGGGGTTTCACTATTTTGGTCAGGCTGGTCTCCAACTCCTGACCAAGTGATCCACCCGCCCCCGGCCTCCCAATGTGCTGGGATCACAGGTGTGAGCTACCACACCTGGCCGACCCTGTCTCTTGAAAAAAGAAAAAAAAGAATGCAACTGGCTTTTTAAAAACAAAGACACTAGACTGTATTTCGAGTAATAAATTAGACACAATTTTTCAAACCTTATTATAATGTCAATCCTTCATCTTCTCACATGCTTACCATTCCCATAGTGAGCACTCTGATTTGCTGTATACATTTGGCACACTAGTTCACACAGGTTATGCAACTTGCTGGGTTTTAATTCCATGGTCTAGTTATTACACACACCCCATCCTATAAACTGCTACTTCAAATAGTATTGTCTTTTTAAATTTTTTTTCTATTTTCTCTCTTAATATGGAAATGCCATTATCACTAGTCCTCATTAACTTAATACTAGAAATTATTCCAGTTGTCTCCCATAAGGCGTCTACAGCCAATACTCTTTCTTCTCCTCCGTCCACGAGCTATTTCTCCACACCACTTCAAGGTTTATCTTCCTTAAAAACAGGCCTCATTTTACATGCCACTTTTTTTTTTTTTTTTTTTTTTTTTTTTTTTTTGAGATGGAGTCTTGCTCTTGTCGCCCAGGCTGGAGTGCAATGGCACGATCTCAGCTCACCACAACCTCCGCCTCCCGGGTTCAAGCAATTCTCCTGCCTCAGCCTCCCGAGTAGCTGGGATTACAGGCACCTGCCACTATGCCTGGCTAATTTTGTATTTTAGTAGAGACAGAGTTTCACCCTGTTGGCCAGGTTGGCCTTGAACTCCTGACCTTGTGAACCGCCCGCCTCGGCCACCCAAAGTGCTGGGATTATAGACTTTAGCCACCATGCCAGGCCCATGCCATTTTCTTAAAACACAAGTGGTATATAAGCCACATATACCACATACAAAACCATCAATGGCCATTATTTTCTTTAATCAGGATTTTTAGTAGTATATGGTTGACCCCTGAACAACAGGCATTTGAACTGCATGGGTCCAGCATTATGTGGAATTCTTTTCAACCAAACTTGCAAAATACAGTATTTCAGGAATGCAAAACCCATGTATATAGAGGGCCGACTTTTCCTGTATGTCGGTCTGCAGGACCTGCTGCTGGACTACAGTGTATGAGGATTTGGGTGTATGTGGGCGGTCCTGCAACCAATTCTCTGACTGGCTGTCCCCTGGGGGATGACTTATACTTTTCAGTTAAATGTAATCCATTTAATTCTGGCTTACAGGTTGGTATTTTGAGAGTTTGGTTCATGTGGATCTGTCATTGAGAAACTGATCACTGTTTAATGTACTGTTCAAATCAGATTTTGAGTCATTCCAGCAAAGGGCCATATTCAAGTGGTGAATTCCTGAAGGCAAACATCAACTTTTGAAGTTTCTTGGCAGCAGATCTGGTGATGGCATCCACGAGGCTGTGCATTTCTGTTCAGACTTCTACCTTTTGCAAATATGTTTAATTCTTCACAACACAGCATTCGATTTAATAAGATTTTGTTTCTTGTTTCACAAGCATAGCTATCTCCGGCTAGTTAAAAGGTTCGCTGAGGCAGAGACTATGTTAACGCTTCTACTGTGTAACTCGGGCTTCTTTTAGTAGTGGATATTCAATAAGCACATATTAAATCTGTGACTACAGGAGAGTAAATGCTCACACAATCTAACTGCTGCACAATGAAACAGAGAGAATAAACGTTAACTTTGCACCAATCTTAAAATATTTGAGGACCATAAATTCCTGTTTGCAAAGGTTTGGGATGGAGTCATTTGCCATAAACCACATACTTTATTGTCAAAATCATCAAATAAAAGTAAATTATGCATGTGATTATACTTATATTACTTAATAATTTATACTCTTTAACAAGGTGTTGTTTTTATTTAGTTTTATGATGAACAGGGAAGATGGTAATGTTTTTGTTTTGCCTAGCAAATAATTTGGTGATAATTTTATTCTTATATAATAGCATATCTTATGAGCAAAGGTGTGAATACCATCTCTATCATGTACTTGCTCTTTAAACTTAGATAATTTTTATATCCTCTTTCAGCCTGTAAGCTTCCTTGTAAAATGCTGAATAATGATACCCACTCTTTGAAGGACTGCTGTAAAAATTAGAGTTGTGGAAAACCAACCTAGTTCAAGGTTTGGCAAATAGTAAGAGTCAACATATTGTAGCATTTATTACATAGCAACTATTTGCTTGGGTTCTCTACCCAGGCTCTCGATAACTTGAGAGCATCAGAAAATGAACGCAGTGCAAATAGCCTGAAACATTGAGAAGTATCTTCTTCCCTCCCTTCTTTCTTCCTTCCTTACTCACTACTTCCCTCCTTCATTTCATACCTTCTCTTTTTCTTTCTTTGTATACTACACAGAAAACTTGGAATGTAATTCTGAACCTTCATTTTTATCTCTTGGGAAAGTCCTCATATTACAGATCTTGAGACATATAAACAAGTATCTGAATATTGTTAAGCTTTAAAGAGAAGACTTTGCAGCATATCAAACTATTATAGTCACTTTTTTGGATGTTCTTAATCCAGATAAATAGTAGGTAAACTGCAATTTGAGTTTTTTTCTCAAAATACGCTAAGATAACATACAGTGCAGGCCTCATTTCCACTGAGATTAACCCCAATACCTCAGCAAAAACAGTGCCTACCACAATCCCATGAAATAATTTTAGAAGCAATAAATTATGACTGGTTCCATTTACACAAATATTTTGATATCATGAACTAGCTTGCTTATTCAAACTGACAGACTGAGATGGAGAGCTACAGATAGAAAGGTCAAGAAGTAGACAATGTTTTTGAAGTTAGTGCGTGGGGTTTCTGGTGAGATTTCTGGTGAGAAAGAAGTAGGGGGTTAAATCAGCTGCCATATGGGGAAGCGATCTATGTCTCTCAGCAGAGAGAAAGAAAAGCTTACTTGAGATTTGAAAATTTATTCAAACATTTCAAAGTCCTTGAAACAGTCAAGAGGAATAACTGTTTTGGGGGAAAAAAATCTTTGGGCACTGAAGTTTCAAAATGCATTATGGGTAATAGAAAGTCCTTTACTACTTCATAACTGTCAGTAGTATGTTGAATCAAAAGAATACTGGGTTCCACTGCAATAAGCAATTTTTCATGGTCTTGAGTCATATAGTTAAGAGTCTCGAAAACGGCAAAAAAAAAAAAAAAAAAAAAAAGACACCCAGCAACTAACAAGGCCTTGATAGATTTTAAGGCGGTAAAATTTTTGTCCATATTAAATTTAATTTTAAAAGATTCTCAAAGCTCAAAAATATGAAGGAATGGGACTAGGTAAAATGTTACATTACTCATTTAGAAGAGGTGTGAGATGGGGTCGGAAAGGGCTGCTACAGAAGTGGCACTTCCAGAAAATTGATTTTCTTAAACTGATTACAAATGGAGTTTATCAGCAGTTTAAGCACTTACCATTTAAAACTAAAGTCATCACTAATCATCTGAGAAATGCAAATGAAAACCATGAGATAATGAAAATCATCTCACATCGGTCAGACTGGCTATTATTAAAAAGTACAAAATAATAGATGCTGCAGAGAAAAGGGAACTCCTATTCAATGTTGCTAGGAATGTCAATTAGTTCGGCCAAGTTAAAAATGAATTTTAATCCAAGGGATCATACATAAGTCAACATTTAAGAAATCTGAATCTTATTATTTAAACTTTAATATTTTAAAAGAACTTTTATAAACATATGCTTGGATGAAGGCAAAAAAAAAGTTAATGTCTCTATGTATTTGTGGATAATCGTGGGAACCAGATCTTTTAGTGCTGGAAGGGATCTGAATCTTCATCTGGAACTTAACCCCTTTATTTTAACCCAATAACCCAATCCCACTGTATTTTAAGAATAACCCAATCCTATTATATTTTTAAAATCCTAATATATTTTAAGCACACAATGATAAAATAGCAAAGTAATTTAACCAGGGCCATATTCCTAGTAGTAAGTGATAGAACTGAACTGGAAACATCACAAACCAGTGTTTTTGCCCAGTCAGTTTAACTCTCTCATGTAAATACGCTGCCAACTTGTCCTACCACAAAATCTAAGTGATCAGTATGGTACCTGGAGAACATCTCTTCATTTTCCAAACTAGTAATCCCAATACTTTGTGTACTGAAAAATGCATTCAGGATTCTACCTTGATGCATGAAGAACAATCTCTTTCCCTCAGAGTCTCCTGTGGGATTTTAATTACTGGGAACAGGAACATAAACCTCTGTGTACTAATAACCTAAACATGTTGACAAAAATCAAGGAAGGTATACAATATTCTAGGCAAGAACGTATTTCTATATCTACATAAAAAGAAGTATGACACAATCTAGTGCTCTGAAACAGAGTTCACAGAGGACAAGCTTACTCCACAGGAGCAGGAACCTCTGGCCTCCTCCTTCATTTCTCACCTTTGCACGAATACTGAATACAAAGAGGTCTCATCAATTGTTCTTAAGCCAGGGGATGGTTTATATGAACATCCGCCATGACCAACAATCAGTTTCAGTGAATCTGTAGGCAAGTCACAACTACATAAACCCTGCTTTAGAGCACTGTACTAGATTAAGGTACGGTTTTCCCCTGGATTTAAATTAATAACATGTTACATTTAAACGAGGATCTTTTCATAACATTTTTCTTTACATATTTCAATCTAATAACTTTCTTCTTGTTTTCTAAGTAATAGTCTATATGCCAACTGAAAATCCTTATTCTTTTTCTTTCCAAAAGTTTCAGAAATGATATACTTGCTTCTGCCTTCACAGAACCATCCTCCTGAGACTCACAGTTATGCTGCCTTACCTACTGTAAACACTGACTAGGACACAATATTCATATATTCTGCTGAAAATGAAGGTGTAAGTATGACCTACATGTAATTGGGAAGGTAGTCCTTACTTCCATTCTGTACTTTCACATGTGAATCAAATGCAATGAAATCTCTTTACATTTAACTTGGAAGGACTTTGTTAAATGTTAATTTAACCTCTCTTAACTGTGTAGGAAAACAATGAATTTTGTTTGTAAAAGATTTTCTTTTTTAGTCATTGTGACAAAAACCTTAGAGGGGAAATAAAATAACAATGAAAACAATCAGTCAGTTAGGAATAAATTTTAAGTCAGAATCTGCCTGTATTATAAAAGCCTGAAGAGATAGCCTATTTAAAGACTGGCTTCTTTAGGAGTGAGGTTGTTCCATAAAGACAGCTGGAACCTGAGCAGAATCTAGTACTCCAAGGGTCAAGAATTAACAAGGTCAGGTGAATTTCAGAAAATGTTATTTGAAAGCTCATATAGCAATATGATATTAATACTTTAATATTAGAGGTATATCTAAACAAAACATTGATGAAGTTGAAACAAGAAAGGCCAACACAGAATTATTACAGTGTATTTTTAAATTTATACAGTTAGAAGTCCTTCATTTTTAATAATTAGTGTTCTAGGCTGGGTGTGGTGGCGCATAACTGTTATCCAAGCTACTTGGGAGGCTGAGGCAGAAGAATCCCTTGAACCGGGGAGTTGGAGGCTGCAGTGAGCTGAGATCGCGCCACTGCATGCCAGCCTGGTGACAGAATGAGACTCTGTCTTGATAATAATAATTAGTGTTCTATTGCCATTGCTGGTTTTTTTTTTTTTTTTTTTTTTTTTCCTGGTAAATGCTACAATAGGTAACTAGTTAGCTAGCCAGATAGTAACCCAATATTTCTTTGTTTCTAGAAATTGTCCATATTGAAGTCATTGGCCAACTGGAAGACTCAAATAAAAGATTGCATCATTACTTCAGGGGCATCAAGGCAATTATGGAAAGTAAGGGCATGACACAAAGAATGGCATTCCAAAATCCCCCAAGTCCTCATAGAGCATAAACTCTTCTAATTGATGCAGGAAAGTGATCTTTGTGCAATATCAAACAGACAAGCTAGAGAATTAAAGCTAGAGAAGAGAGAGAGGTGCTGTCAGTAGAAGAGGAGAGGATAAAATGCAGGAAAATAGGTAAAGGGTTGGTGAGACAGTGGTTGAGCCAGACAGGAGTTTGGGAGTTACAGGACACATTCTTCCTCTACTTGGAATGTTGATTTTGAACATTTCAAAATATAAAACCAAAACATCTCATTAGCCAAGAGTAGAATCCCTTGATCTCAGACTTGGTCAGATCCCCACCCTCTATTTTAAGCTCTCTTGGGAATGATTTTTTTTTTTTTTTTTAAGTTACAAAAGTAATTGCTACAGACTGCAAAGGACAACAAAGCTATAAATTATGCCACTGGACGAACTACATTCAAAAGAGTTGCTGGAAAGGGCACTGGCAAAATCTTCACTCTAAAGAGAACTTTATTCTGTGGCCAGAAGTGCATGTAGTAAAAACATGAACTAAATTTGAAAGCTGCCTGTCAATGCTTATCTCTCCTAAACACTAACAGTAGAGATGGTTATTTCTGTACCAGCAGTACCTCTTCCCTCTCCTAAAGAAAAAAAGAATGTTTTGCTTTCAGGGGCCATTTCTCCACCAATCACAGGACAACAGCTGGCTCTCAGGATGGGCAGGTAACCCAAATCTTGCCAATCAGAGTAACACGTATTCCTAGTTCCTGCTATGGCAATTGGCTCGCATATGGATACTTGGTCCAAACCAGGCCAATAACAATTCTTGCCAGAGGTTCTGCAGAAAAGTTTTTGTCTCTTTCAAAGATCATTTAAGTGCTAAATATCATGACACTTCCATGACTTTCTCTGCTATCTTACGAGGACAGCCGGATAGAGAATGAAGTCAACCAGTAGCAAGCAAATCTACAGAAGCAGAAAAATCAACAGAGAAATCGACAGAGGTAGAGAAAAATGCCAACAGAGATTTGACGGCATCATTTCAGATACTAAATAAAGTCTATGCCTAAAATCTTCACTATCATAATCTAAACATTTCCTTTTTCTTTCTTTTTTTACTAGTTACAGTCACTTGCTGATATGATTTGGCTGTGTTCTCACCCAAATATCATCTTGAATTTAGTTTCCATATCCCTATGTGTTGTGAGAGGGAATGGGTGGAAAGTAATTGAATCATCGGGGGTATAGGGGTGATCAGACCCAACACCAGGTCATGGGGGCTATGAAGTCCAGAGGAGTCAAAGGAATGAGAAAAGACAAGTTAAGAGATAAAGGGGGACCAGGGGGCCAATGCTAGTATGGAGGCTACAAAGGCCCCGAGCTATAGAAGCCCACACTATTTACTGGTGATCAAACAAAGAAACAGATGGTAAGGCCGTGGGGGTTGAAAGGAAGTCGTGTATCAAGCGAATGAGCTACAGCTTTGATGGTTTAGCATTTTCTTTGAAACATACGCTACTTGAGATAATGGGAGTGCTACAAGCAAGGAGCCAGCAAGTCTAGACACATTCCAAAGGCCATGGGGATTTCAGACCCTGGACCCTGGACATGTTCCAAGACATGCATTATGTCAGACATGCAAGCCCTGCCTCAGTTTCTCTCCCAACACTCAGCTTTTCTCCCAACATGGGGCAGTTACTCTCATGCTGTTTTTTTTTTTTTTTTTAATACTTTAAGTTCTAGGGTACATGTGCACAACATGCAGGTTTATTACATATGTATACATGTGCCATGTTGGTGTGCTGCACACCTTAACCCATTATTTACATTAGGTATATCTCCTAATGCTATCCCTCCACCTTCCCCCCACCCCACGACAGGCCCCGGTGTGTGATGTCCCCCACCCTGTGTCCAAGTGTTCTCACTGTTCAATTCCTACCTATGAGTGAGAACATGTGGTGTTTGGTTTTTCGTCCTTGCAATAGTTTGCTCAGAATGATGGTTTCCAGCTTCATCCATGTCCCTACAAAGGACATGAACTCATCCTTTCTTATGGCTGCATAGTATTCCATGGTGTGTATGTGCCAGATTTTCTTAATCCAGTCTATCATTGATGGACATTTGGGTTGGTTTCAAGTTTTTGCTATTGTAAATAGTGCTGCAATAAACATACATGTGCATGTGTCTTCATGGCAGCATGATTTATAACCCTCTGGGAATATGCCCAGTAATGGGATGGCTGGGTCAAATGGTATTTCTAGTTCTAGATACTTGAGGAATCGCCACAGTGTCTTCCACAATGGTTGAACTAGTTTACAGCCCCACCAACAGCGTAAAAGCATTCCTATTTCTCCACATCCTCTCCAGCACCTGTTGTTTCCTGACTTTTTAATGACTGCCATTCTAACTGGTGTGATATGGTATCTCATTGTGGTTTTGATTTGCATTTCTCTGATGGCCAGTGATGATGAGCATTTTTTTACGTGTCTGTTGGCTGCGTAAAGGTTTTCTTTTGAGAAGTGTCTGTTCATATTCTTTGCCCACTTTTTGATGGGGTTGTTTCATTTTTTCTTGTAAATTTGTTTAAGTTCTTTGTAGATTCTGGACATTAGCCTTTTGTCAGATAGGTAGATTGTAAAAATTTTCTCCCATTCTGTAGGTTGCCTGTTCACTCTGATGGTAGCTTCTTTTGCTGTGCAGAAGCTCTTTAGTTTAATTAGATCCCATTTGCCAATTTTGGCTTTTGTTGCCATTGTTTTTGGAGTTTTAGTCATGAAGTCCTTGCCCATGCCTATGGCCTGAATGGTACTACCTAGGTTTTCTTCTAGGATTTTTATGGTTTTAAGTCTTTAACCCATCTTGAATTAATTTTTGTATAAGGTGTAAGGAAGGGATCCAGTTTCACCTTTCTACATATGGCTAGCCNTTCGTTGTGCAGTGGTTTGTAGTTCTCCTTGAAGAGGTCCTTTGCATCCCTTGTAAGCTGGATTCCTAGGTACTTTATTCTCTTTGAAGCAATTGTGAATGGGAGTTCACTCATGATTTGGCTCTCTGTTTGTCTGTTATTGGTGTATAGGAACGCTTGTGATTTTTGCACATTGATTTTGTATCCTGAGAGTTTGCTGAAGTTGCTTATCCGTGTAAGGAGATTTTGGGCTGAGACGATGGGGTTTTCTAAATGTACAATCATGTCATCTGCAAACAGGGACAATTTGACTTCCTCTTTTCCTAACCGAATACCCTTTATTTCTTTCTCTTGCCTGATTGCCCAGGTCAGAACTTCCAACACTATGTTGAATAGGAGTGGTGACAGAGGGCATCCCTGTCTTGTGACAGTTTTCAAAGGGAATGCTTCCAGTTTTTGCCCATTCAGTACGATATTGGCTGCAGGTTTGTCATAAATAGCTATTATTTTGAGATACATCCCATCAATACCTAGTTCATTGAGAGTTTTTAGCATGAAGGGCTGTTGAATTCTGTTGAAGTCCTTTTCTGCCTCTATTGAGATTTCATGTGATTTTTGTCTTTGGTACTGTTTAAGTGATGGATTACGTCTATTGATTTGCGTATGTTGAACCACCCTTGCATCCCAGGGATGAAGCCAACTTGATCGTGGTGGATAAGCTTTTCGATGTGCTGCTGGATTCGGTTTGCCAGTATTTTACTGAGGATTTTTGCATTGATGTTCATCAGGGATATCGATCTAAAATTCTTTTTTTGTTGTGTCTCTGCCAGGCTTTGGTATCAGGATGATGTTGGCCTCACAGAATGAATTAGGGAGGATACCCTCTTTTTCTATTGATGGGAATAGTTTCAGAAGGAATGGTACCAGCTCCTTTTTGTACCTCTGGTAGAATTCGGCTGTGAATCTGTCTGGTCCTGGACTTTTTTTGGTTGGTAGGCTATTAATTATTGCCTCAATTTCAGAACCTGTTATTGGTCTATTCAGGGATTCAACTTCTTCCTGGGTTGGTCTTGGGAGAGTATATGTGTCCAGGAATTTATCCACTTCTTCTAGATTTTCTAGTTTATTTGCATTGAGGTGTTTATAGTATTATCTGATGGTAGTTTGTATTTCTGTGGGATCAGTGGTGATTTCTCCTTTATCATTTTTTATTGCATCTATTTGATTCTTCTTGTGATAGTGAGTTCTCAAGAGATGTGATGGTTTTATAAGGGGCTCTTTCCCCTTTTGCTAGGCACTTCTTTCAGCCCCCATGTGAAGAAGGACGTGTTTGCTTCCCCTTCTACCATGATTGTAAGTTTCCTGAGTCTTCCCCAGCCCTGCAGAATTGTGAGTCAATTAAACTTATTTCCTTTATAAATTACCCAGTCTTGGGCAGTTCCATATTATAGAAGCGTGAGATTGGACTAACACAGCAAATTGGTACTGGGAGTAGTGGGGTGCTGCTGTAAAGATACCCAAAAATGTGGGACCAATTTCGGAACTGGGTAACAGGCAGAGGTAGGAACCATTTGGAGGGCTCAGAAGAAGACAGGAAAATGTGGGAAAGTTTGAAACGTCCTAGAGACACAGAGAGTTCAGAGGACAGGAAGATTTGGGAAAGTGTGGAAATTCTTAGAGACTTGTTGAATGGCTTTGACCAAAATGCTGATATTGACATGGATAATGAAGTCCACACTGAAGTGGTCTCAGATGGAGATAAGGAACTTGTTGGGAACTGGATTAAAGGTCACTCTTGCTATACGCTAGGAAAGAGACTGGAGGCTTTTTGCTCTTGCCCTAGAGATCTGTGGAACTCTGAACTTGAGAGAGATTATTTAGAGTATCTGGTGGAAGACATTTCTAAGTGGCAAAGCATTCAAGAGGTGACAGGGCATAAGAGTTTGGAAAATTTGCAGCCTGATAATGCAGCAGAAAAGAAAACCCTACTTTCTGAAGTGAAATTCAAGCCAGCTACAGCAATTTGCATAAGTAACAAGGAGGCAAATGCTAATCACCAAGACAATGGGAAAAATGTCTCCAGGGAATGTCAGAGACCTTTACAGCAGCCCTCCCATCACAGGCATGGAGGCCTAGGAGGGAAAAATGGTTTTATGGGCCCAGCCCAGGGTCTCCATGCTGTGTCCAGCCTAGGTACTTAGTGCCCTGCATCCCAGCAGCTCCAGCTGTGGCTAAAAGGGGTAAAGGTGCAGCTCAGGCTGTTGCATCAGAGAATGTAAGCTCCAAGCCTTGGTGGCTTCCATGTGGTGTTGGCCCTGTGGATGCACAGAAGACAAGAATTGAGGTCTGGGAATCTCCACTTAGATTTTAGAGGATCTATGGAAACGCTTGTATCTCCAGGCAGAAGTCTGCCGTACAGGTGGAGCCCTCATGGAGAACCTCTGCTACGGCAATGCAGAAGGGAAATGTGGAGTTGAATCCCCTACAGAGGGTCCCCACTGGGGCACTCCCTAGTGGAGCTGTGAGAAGAGGGTCACTGTCCTCCAGACCCCAGAATTGTAGGTCCATCGACAGCTTGCACTGTGCACCTGGAAAAGCCACAGAAACTCAATGCTAGCCTTTGAAAGCAGCTGACAGTGGGGCTGTACCCTGTAAAGCCACAGGGGCAGAGCTGCCCAAAGCCACAGGAGCCCACCTCTTGCATCAGCATGATCAGAAAGTGAGACATGGAGTCAAAGGGGTTTATTTCAGAACTTTACGATTTGACTGCCCCACTGGATTTTGGACTTACATGGGTCCTATAGCCCATATATTTAAGCCAATTTCTCCATTTGCATTTAATCAATGCCCGTACCCCCATTGTATCTAGGAAGTAACTAACTTGCTTTTGATTTTACAGGCTCATAGTCAGAAGGGACTTGCCTTGTCTCAGATGAGACTTTGGATTTGGACTTTTGGGTTAATGCTTCAATGAGTTAAGATTTTGGGGGACTGTTGGAAAGTGATGACTGTGTTTTGAAATGTGAGGACATGAGATTTGGAGGGGGGCCAGGGGCAGAATGATATAATTTGGCTGTGTCCCCACCCAAATCACATTTTGAATTATAGTTCCCCTAATCCTCACATGTCATCGGAGGGACCAGATGGGAGGTAATTGGATCATGGGGGTGGGTGCCCTCATGCTGTTCTCATGATAGTGAGTGGGTTCTCACAAGACCTGATGGTTTTATAAGGGGCTTCTCTTTCTTTTGTTCAGCACTTCACCTTCCTGCTGACATGTGAAGGATGTGTTTGCTTCCCCTTCCGCCATGACTGTAAGTTTCCTGAGGCCTCTCCAGCTCTGTGGAACTGAGTAAATTAAACTTCTTTCCTTTATAAATTACTCAGTCTCAGGCAGTTCTTTTTTTTCAGACAGGGTCAAACTCTGTCAGTCACCCAGGCTGGAGTGCAGTGGCACAATCTTGGCTCACTGCAACCTCCATCACCCAGGTTCAAGAAATTCTCCCACTTCAGCCTCCAAAGTAACTGAGATTACAAGCACATGCCACTATGCCCAGATCATTTTCTTTTTTGGTAGGGATGGGTTTTTACCAGACTGGCCAAGCGGGTCTCGATCTGCTGACCTCTGGTGATCTGCCCATCTTGGTCTGCCAAAGTGCTAGGATTACAGGCATGAGCCACAACATCTGGCCTCAGGCAGTTCTTTATAGCACCATGAGAACGGACTAATACATTAGCTAACTATCTGTGGTCACTTGATAGAAGAGTCTTAAATTAACACTTCCTTGTATGAATCCCTATATGTTTCAAAGTAAGCCTTTATCTATTCAGGAAAGTTATTTTATTATGGCATATCTCTAGCAGAATGGTATGATTATTTCTAGATCTGATGCAATATTGGTCTCTCCTCTTCTCAGGTCACATGTAAAACTTCCCTGTTCAACACGAAGAAAAAAAGAGAAAGGCCATCTCTTCTTAACAGAATGGACACTTAACACTTTAAGTTATTCTTTGGTTTGTTCAATATAAATGTCTATAATTCAGCAATATTGAAATTGGTCATTTTGTTTCTCCCACAGCTTGTGCTCGGGGCAAACGATAATATATCTTTCAAATAAAAAGCATTGGGATGATTTAAAGGTTTTCTTTGCACACAAGTGCACAGGTTACCCTATTCCCACTCCTACCCAGAGTGATAACAAAGAAAAAAGTAGTGGTAAGAGAGCAACGTGCTTTCTATTAATCCATCAAGCAGAAAAAAAAATTAGGCAATCTCTAAGTCTGAGAAAATACATACCTCTAAAGTTTTGTGTTTGAGAAATAACAAAATATCTCCAACTAAAAAATAACAAAATTCCTCCAAGGAGGGACTGCCTTCAATCTCTCTTTCAACATACTGTGCATGCTTCTATGAGCATTCTCTTCCTAAAATATGGACCAGTACATGACCGTGTTCTGCAGCAAAACCATTTCTTCTGATAGCCTAAAAAGGGAAGTTCAAATCTCTCAGTTTAGTATTCAAAGTTCTTCACAATTTGATCCTCTCTACCATTACACACCCACCACTTACCATACCTCCAAGGCATCTCAGGCTCCAGAGAAACACATTTTTCTCAAATTATTTTCTCTATCTCCAATCTAACACGATTTGTAGTTCTTATTTCTGTGTAACCTATCTGTTATTTTATTTTCAGTAACTGTTCCTGAGTATCCATTAGGTACTAGTCAGCTACTGACATCTTGCCTATTCTTCAAGGCCCAATATACATTACATTCCCATATATCTCCTCACTATGACTAATCTTTCTATGCTTCAATACTTAGATTACTTCTTACTTAAAGCCACAGCACTGTAGCAGACATTATGTTTGCCTACACAACTACAATACACCCTCCTCTTCTTCCTTAATGCTTGGTGAGTTGTTTAGGTCACTGGTATGGTTTGAATGTTTGTGTCCTTGCAAAATTCATATGCGAAATCCTAACCCCTAAGGTGATGGTATTTGAAGGTTGGGAGGTGACTACGTCATGAACGGGATCAGCACTCTTATAGAAGAGGCCCATGAGAGATCCCTCGCCCATTTAACAATGGGAAGACATATGTACACATGTGCCATGTTGGTGTGTTGCACCCATTAACTTGTCATTTACATTAGGTATATCTCCTAATGTATGTATACATATGTAACAAACCTGCACGTTGTGTACATGTACCCTAGAACTTAAAGTATAATAATAATAAAAACAAACAAACAAAAACAATGAGAAGACACAGAGAGAAGACAGTCATCTTTGAATGACCACTACTTTTTTCTTTGTTATCACATCTTTGAGCCAGGAAGCCAGCCCTCCCTTGCTAGATACAGAAATCTGCTGGTGCCTTGATCTTGGCCTTCCCAGCATGCAGAACTGTGAGAAATAAAATTCTGTGCTTTATAATCCACCTAGTTTATGGTTTGTTACAGCAGTCCAAACAGGATGAGGCAGTAACCACCATGCTCCAGCACATGCATGACTTAGAAGCTAGCATGTAGTTAGTTAAATTGTTAAATAGTTAAATTGTTCTCAATTATGTATTTGGGATAGGGCAAACATTGATCGACTTTAGATATATTTTCAGTTCAGTATGAACTTCTAAGGTAGTCATTAAAAACAGAAATGGAGATAGGCTCCTAAAGCAAGTCTTGGGGATATGTAATGAACACTCTAAGCCAATCTGCTTCCCTGCCCCTTGCCAGTGGCTGAGGTAGGCATAACACAGAAAAGAACTATAGCATCATCCACAACACCAGGCAAATGTTCTTTGCTGACCTTATAGTAGTAGGGTTCCCACAACATATCTTAAAGAGGTACTGAATTGTTTGTTTATCCTTTTTCTTGCAATCATGAACAAGACTGAAATTGTGAATTACAGTTCAAAACCCAGTTACATATTCTCAGGTCTGTGTTGCAGATTCAGGATGGGGAGAGTGATGCCTTTGTATCTCTCAGGGCTAAAATTTAAGATTGCTTATGCTAAATGTGGAGTAGTAGTTCCTTTCCTTTTCCTCAATCCTTTTAAGGGGCTCATGAAGACCTTCTGCTTAGAAAATAAATTCTTATGATGCACTTACTGGTCATTAAAGTCATCATCACCAAATAAACAATATTGCCTTGATTTCATTTGGAGGGTCATGCAACTAAGGAATATTTTTTATTGTTTTCATAAAATAACATTTCCTTAAAATTTTATCACCCACAACTTTCACTGGGTGACTGTAACAGTGATATAAGAAATCTATACTATCCTTGAAAACTGTATCTACTAGAGTGAAACACAGAAAATGAGTGTTTGAATTTTTGAGATCTGCATGGAAGGGTTAATCTATCCACTCTTGTCTCTCCATAATAAATTAATAACAATTACTTAGAGACTGTTGATGGTAAAGATACACAGTTATGGTATAAATTAGAAAATGAACAAAAAGTAGCCTAAACATAATCAGTAAGAGTAATAACTGTACTCTATTGCATATTAGGATTGGCGGCATTTTATCTTAATTGTCTACATATTTGCCTCCCTCTTGACCCAGACTATAAGCTACTTGAGGACATGAGCAATCTCCTACTTACTGCTGTCTTCTAATTATCTACCACACTTAACTGTGGTTGGAATATTTGCATCCTTGCAAAACTCATATGTGAAATCCTAATCCCTTACTGTGGTAGGTAATTAGAAGACAATAAATGTTTGTTGAATTATAAGAGTAAATAAATGAGCAAATAATAAGGTCACATTTATTTTATTATAAACAGAAGGAAGATCAAAAAATGTCTAAACTTTTTTCATTTTAAAGAAAACTGTAATTTTGATCATCTGACATTCTAAATATTTTAAAATCTGTTTATTTCATTTAGCAGATGTAGCATTCCTATAACTCATTAAACTTTTTCCTGATTGGACCAGTTATAGTATTTGTTCTAAAAGAAACTCAGGTGTTTTGGTGAAGATGAAGGACTATTTTAAATTAGACCCACTGATTAATCCATCCTTTTTCAAATGCTGTCTCTCGTCATCTTTCATTTCGTAAAATCTTACATACAATATGTGTATTATTTACTTCAGAAGAGGAACAAACAGAAAAAAAAAATAATAAGATTTCTACTAAAAATATGTCCCTCTGGGCTGGGTGCAGTGGCTCACAAGTGTAACCCGTGCACTTCAAGAGGCTGAGGCAGCAGGATCATCTGAGACTAAGAGCAAGATCAGTCTGGACCATATAGCAAGACTCTGTTTCTACAAAATAAAATAAAATAAAATAGCCAGGCATGGTGTGTACCTGTACTCAAGTTAATCAAGAGGCTTAGGTAGGAGGATCACCTGAGCCCAGGACTTGAAGCTGCAGTGAGTCAAGATCACATTACTGTACTCCAGTCTGGCCAACAGAGCAAGACCGTGCCTCTACAAAAAGTGTCGTCCCAGGGATACCATATCACTGACATCGGAATCCTTGAAGGAGACATAATCAATAAACAATAACCAATGACTGTAAAGCAGAGGACTAGAAGCCCACTGATAACTCATCCATGACATTTCTATGTTTAGCCATCTATTTACTGTCTCTCTCTCTCTCTCTCTCTTTCTCCCTCCTCAGATAGCCTCTACCCCTCAGGTCTTCCACCAGGGACCAGAAACTTTCATAAAACACTCACACAGACAACACTGAAATGAAAGTCATATTTCAGTATTTTTTACACAAAGATAGTCCTAGCAATATATGTATATGTATATGTAATTTTCATTTTTCCCCTTTCTGCCTGCCCAACCTGAACACCCTGCACCACATTGTTTGCATATCCTGGTCAGGCTGTAAAACTAATAAAACCTAATTTGTATCCAACTTACTTAGTATATTGTAATAATAGAAATTTTCAATAGCATAAACACTTTGTTCATCCTATCTTTTTCTTTATAAAAGATTATTAAAGAAGGGCAACAGGGATATGAGGACATAAGTCAAACATCTTACTTGATTATATCCTCTTTTAAAAACACAGCTACAAATACTGATCCAGAGTTTTTAGACTTGCCTATGTTTAGCAATCAAGAAAATATTAAAAACATGGCCATTTAAATTCTTACAATGTATTTAAGGGAGACACATTTGTATTTTATTTCCATAGCACTGCCATGGAAAATAGCTGATATTACCATCTTATCAAAGCGAAGTTTAAATTTGAACTTAAGGGTACCAGTCACTGTAAAGGAAAACTTTATTTTGCTTGACAACAGTCTACATGTTAGTTGCATGATAGACAAAGTTATGCAGAAAAACTCCTCTTGGTTCATTGCAACTAAAATTTTAGGATTAATAATAGAAAGAAAATTGTGGTTTTTAATGCAATACTGAACTGTCAGGAAAGTTAGATAATTCTTTGGGGATTATGAGAAATCAAAATTTCAATAAGGTAAATATGTCCTGGAACATGGTGGTTATCTACTGAAAGCTGGTATGCAAGGAGTAGAGTTTAATGGGCCATAGGAGGCACAGAAGAAGCCAGGGATGGATATAACCCTGTTCATGCTTTCTCTAACATTTGTCTCTGTAAAATGGACCACACAGTGAGAGAGTATAGGGACATATCAGTAATCAGTCTGACGACTGACTTCTCAATAGCCATAGGACAATGGAATGGTATCTTCAAGACACTGAGAAAAATTTTAAAAAAACACACAACCTAAAACTATATATCCAATCTAACTAACGTCTAAGAATGAAAATTTTAACTAAATGATAACTGTGTATTTATTACCAATAGGCTTTCACTTAATAAATGTTTAAAGACTGTATTTAAGGAAGAAGTAAAATAATCCTACAAGAGAAAACATTCTGAAAATCAAGAAGAAACGAGGAGCACCAAATGTAGACATACCCGTAAAGATAAATAAAAGTGATTACACAAAATAATAAAAAACAATGTCTAATTTGTGGAGTAAAATATATGAAACACTTATCTCAATAACCATCACATACAAATCAGGAGTGGTAGTAACTGCGGTGAGAACCAAAACCAGCTTGGACAATAAGGACCAAAACCACCTACCCTACCCAATTAACTGTTTACAGTAACATGATTTATCTGTTTTACTGTCTTCAGTAGAGTCCGGAGATTCTTGCCAAGGACAGTAACTTTACTGTTCATTATAGGAACTTCCCAAAAGAACTGTTAACTTGTTCAACTGAAGCATCAACAGTTTACTACCTAATACTACTGAACTCCTGTCCTCAAAATCCTTGCCTTGGTATTTCTGCCTCTTCCAAACTATTATATCCTGATTCCTGCCCAGTCCTAATCAAGTCCCCAAACTGAAAAATTCATCTTAGACCAAACTCCAAATTAACAAAATCTGGTGTAGCTTTTCTTCCTCCAATTCACTATTAAATCTGTCAAGGTAAAATTTTCCATCACCACAGAAAGCAAATAAACTCAGCTCTGTTTTCTCAACATAGTGTCATGGTGTCTTAGAAGCTAGCATTTAGTTAGTTAAATTGTTCTCAGTTATGTATTTGGGATAGGGCAAATGTTGATTGGCTTTAGATATTTTTAAGTTCAGTGCACTTCTAAAGTAGTCATTAAAACAGAAATTGATGTACAGTCTAAATTAGTAGAAAAGAAAAATGGAATAAGAAGACAAGCTAAATGAATGCAAGAAAGGAAACCAAAGCAACAGGAAAATGAGTACAAAACATGTAACAGAATAGAATCCAAAATATCCGTACAAACAATCAATGTACTAGATTAAATTCCACAGTGAAAATACAATAATTTCTTTGGAATTTTTAAAATGCTACTCATGTTCCTTTCTAGAGAGACAACTATAACATACACAGACACACATACTAACATCAAACAAGGACATAAGAAAGTTGAAAGTAAAAGAATGGAAAGAAAGCCAGACAAAACCAAAATTACTTGATATTGCTACATTAACACTAGGCATAATATACTTTGAGGCTAAAACAAAAGATTAGTAACAATAAAGAATATTACATTTCTGAAATTGTTTGCATCAACTAACATGATTTTAAATGACATAAAGCTTTCAACAGACCAACAAGGTGAAATTTGCAAATATATGTATCCTCTTTTAAAATAATTTAATGCAACTGTCTCAGAAATTGATATATCACAAAGAAAATATCAGACAAGATACAGATGCTGTACACAACTGCAAAAGTTGATGTAACAGGAACATAAATACACTACTGCAAGAACATGCACTCTTTGAATAAAGAATATTTGAAAAAACTAAATATCTGAAGCATATGAAGCAATTATTAAATTTCCAACAGTCTCATTCTTTATTCAAAACACAATTAACTTACAAATCTATAACTGCATTTTAAAACTCATATATATATATGAAAATTTAAAATTGCTTCTATATAATCTATGCTTTAAAAGAAGAAAACAATAGATATTGTAAAAATCTTAAACTGGACAATAAATAAAATACCACAATGTCTAAACTGGCAGGGCACATCTAAAACAGAATATCTATAAAGAAATTATTAAGTTTATATGAACAATTTAAAAATAAAACAATTAAAATAACATTCAATTTCAGAAGTTAGAAAGTACTTCATAACAGAAGAGAACAAAGGACATAATGAATGTAACAAAATAAATTAAAAAATACATATATATAGAGAGAGAATCTAGCCATGTGGAGAATGAGTTGTGCTTTGTGGAAAATTATTCATAATTTCTGCTTTGAATAATTCCCTCCTGTCTATTTAATTCCAATTCTATCGAAGCTCAGCACCTTTCATTGCCTTTGAACTATTTTACAACTCAGTAAGGCATAAATGATTTATATCAAATAAAAATAATTATTGTCTATAGACATATAAATAATGTCCAGTGGAAGTTTAATTGACTTCTCTCCCTCACTGTGGAAGAGGCCATTTTTGCCTCTATTTGCATATTTATTTCTATATTCCCAATCTATAACTGTGTCTGTTCTTTGAATTGTTATTAAACTGGTTATAACATCTGATTGACCCCTTTATTAATAAGTTAAATAAAACATTTAATACGTGTTTACTTAACATTTGCAGAGAAGTCATAATTTTACCTTTTAAAAACATTACTCTTTAACAGTCATAACAGAGCCAGAGTTTCTTTGAAAGAACAATGAATAAACCAAACTATAGACAAGACTGAGAAAACAGAAAAGCAAAGCAAAATGAAGAGGAGTGAGCACAAAACAATATTAACAATGAGACAAAAGACATAAAGATGCAGCAGAAATTAAAACCTATTAAGGACACATCGTGAAAACACTAATGACAATAAAACTGAAAACTTCAAAAAAATGCCTAGAAAACATAAAATGAATAATTGTCTTTAAAAGTGGACTCATAAATGGATGTTAAAAAAGTTGGGTGATAGACTGTCACAGTACAAGATTTGCATGTTTTAAAGTATATCCCCCAAAATCACATTGATTACAGTGTAGAAAAACAAAGCACATTCACAACAGAGAAATCTGGTGGATAGTCATCAAACTCATGTCATGGATAATGTAAGAAAGTGGCATTATAAGCAATCAGAAATACTTATCACAAAAGCATTCCGGACAATATATTTAAGCAGGACCTAATTATGAAGAAATATTAAGATGAATTAATATTGAGAGACAGTCTGTAGAATGGTCAGGAATTGTTCAAAATATCAACGTCATGAAAGGTAAGACAAGGAGACTCTTCCACACTAAAGAAGACGAAAGAGTTACAATAATCAAAAGCAATATAAAATTTATAATTTTTTATTAGGTCAAAAAGATGAAAAAATGATTTAAAAACATTTGGGGATGATGGGAAACACTGGGTAAGAGTTTCATATTAATGTTCAATTCATTTCATATGATAGTGGTACTGATGTTCCATGGGAAATATCCTTGTTCTTAAACAACACACAGTGGGTACAAAGTGTCATAATGTTGGCAGCTTACTTTTAAATCCAAAAGAAAAGAATAACAAAGACATTTTCCCTAAAGGGAAAATGCCTCTTAGCAAAATAAAAATGAAGGAAAGTACTTCAAATGATAAAGTAAATTGAAGAAAAACAAAACATAAACCTTCATCAACCATCATACTCAATATTGACATGTTAACAGCAAACTCTTTAGTCTCAATGGCTGCAGGTGGAACAATTTCAGCAAGAAAGTTAATAATGATAGATTTTGGTTATAACACAAAGAATAAAATAAATATTATTAATTTTTACTAATACAAATGACAGAAGGAAGAAATGAAAAAAGGAAGGACAGACAAACTGTCTTTGCTGAAGAATTCCAACTAATATATGCATATACCCTTTAGAAGGTGGAGCGTAATCAGTATCTCCTTGAGTGTGGGCTAGAGTTAGCTACATATTTACAAATAATAAAATATTAAAGGAAAATATATTACCTTACCAGAGCAGAAACCCAGCAGACACCACCATACGTAAGTGATCAAAGCTAACATTACCACTAATAAGTAAGACTGGTTGTATGTACCTCCTGATATGATAACAGCAAATCACCTATTTGGAATTCTTCCCCAAAACTTATAATCTCAGTGTAAGCATGACAAAACGTGTGAACAATATAAACTGGGGGGATTTTCTACAAAATACCTGACCAGTACTATTCAAAACTGTCTAGTCACGAGACACAGGGAAAGAGAAACAGTCACAGATTCTAGGTGACTAATGAGACATTACAACTAAATACAATGAGTTTAATCTGAAAAAGATCCTGAAACAAAAAAGGGTGATAAACTGGAAAGACTGCTGACATCCAAATAAGACCTGTAGTTTAGTTAATAATACTGTATGAATGTTGATTCTTAGCTATGCAAATATGCCAAAGTTATGTAGGATGCTAACACTGGAGGAACCTGAGTTAAAAGTATACAAAACTCTCTGTACTATCTTTACAACATCTTGTAAATCTGAAGTTATTCCAAATCTTAAAGTTTAAGTTAAAACAAAGAATAAAAGCAGGAAGAAGACAAAGGTATATACTGATTCAATCAACAACCTAATAAGAGACAGAAAAGAACAGTGAAAGACTCAAAAGACAAAAATATTTCTTCTCACAAACAATATCATCTTTTGCATAATAAAATATAATTTCTACAACTGTCAAAATAAATGAAAAAGCTTAATAAGATTTCTAGACATAAGATCAATACCAAAAAATCAATTACATTTCTAAACACCAGCAATATACAGTTAGAAATGTAGTGTCAAAGAAAGATTTTAGCAATAGCCTATAAGGAATCTAGAACTAACTCTAAATAATGGATTATTCATAATAACATCATTATGAATAAAATTTTAAAAGCATGTAAACATTAAAGAAGACTCCAATAAATGGAGCAATGTAAATAAAGCTCTCAAGGACAGAGTCATTATTACTGTGATGTCAGTTCTCTGCAAAATGATCTATACATTCAATGTTCTTACAATAAAAATGACAATAGTAGTTTTCAATGAACTTTACAACCTATTTCTCAAGGTTGAAAAGGTTGAAACCAGTAGCTTTCAATGAACTCTACAATCTATTTTTATACTAAAAAGCAAAACAGCCAGAATGCTTCAAAATGGGAATAAAATAAGGTGAGATTTGCTCATCACAAAGCTTCTAGAATGCTACAGCAGTTAAGACGGTGTCATTCAATTAAGAAAAACAAAACTGAGTAACAGAAGAAACAGAGCAGACTACATATAGAAACCCAATCTGCAAGCTAGCTGGCTTTGCACTTCATTGGGGAAAAGAATGACTATTCAATAAATGATGTTGGCATACTATTGGATACCCTCCTGGAAAACCTCATACCACAAACATAAATAGATTCCAGATAAATAATGAAAAATTAAAGGCAAAATTTAAATAGACAAACAGATCAATAAAAAGGAGCAAAAGACATGAGCGGGCATGATAAAAGGTAATATGAATGGCCAATAATAAATATAAAATTTCTCAACCTTATTAGTAATCAGAAAAACAAAATAAAACCAATGAGAAGGTACAATTTCACACTTACCCATATTACAATTTTTTTAAAAGACAGATCAGAAGTTGGTGAAAATGCTGTGCAACAAAAATTTGCGTGTATTGTTGGGAAATGTACAAACTGATCACTTTGAAAAAAACAATTTAACTCTACCCAGTAAAGCTGAAAATATAACTGTCTTAAAACACTGAAACCATTCTCAGAAAGTCTCAAAGTTTTCTTCCTCTTTTGCATAAGGAGAACTGGAAACAAGTCAAATGTTCATCAAAGCAGAAGACACAAAAAAGGTTATTTCTATGATGAAATATTATACATCAAAGACAACAAATGATCTAATAAGCTATCTGCCTCAATATGAACTAATTTTAAAAGCATATTTTTTTTTAGTTTTGCTTGTTCTGAAACATACGTTAAATCATAAAAGAAAGCACACAGTATTACTCCATTGATACCTATTTCAGAACAGCCAAGGAATTAACTATCTTTGTAAGATCACACATAGAGAAATATGTACTTCTTACAAAATTACAGAGAAAATTAGGAGAATGAGTAACAAAATTTAGGACAATGATTATATTTGTAGTGACGAGAAGGTGTAATCAGGGAAGAATATGGGTAGTGGGTGTCACATGGCTCTCTTGGTGTTGACCTGTGGGAATTGGAACTCTAGGAAAAAGCACAAGAAAGTGCTAATAATACTCCAGTGACTGCTACTTTTGTAATGAAGTCCTTTGTCTCTGACCCAGAAGTCTCCTGTCTTCCATTAGCATCCACAAAAGGGATAGGATTACTTACTACTTTGCAAGTAGGGCAAAATCTTACACCCCTTGTAATTTTTGACAAGATTATGTTTACATAAAAAAAAGACAAGAGGTGCAGTACAGCATGATGAAAACCTGACTAAATAGGTGTTAGGAAAAATGGGTTTAGCATTTGTTTAGGTACAAAATCTGAATGAGATCTAGGGCATCTGCTTTATTCCTCTGGTTGTCTTCTAAATATAATCAGGGTAGCTTCTAGTTCTCAAAGTCTAAAATTATAGATGTAAGGAAAAAAACAACATGAAATGTACAATCACAGAAAGAACAAATGTGAAGAATATGTAACCATGTAAATGTTAAAGATAAAAACTGTGATGAAAGCAAGTACAAAGTTTATTTCATTTGTACTGAAATATTTATTTGTAATATACCATGAGATGAAAATTCTCTTTTAACTTGTATATCAAAGAGAAAATAAAAAATCCAGTGAAGAAGTTCAAGTAAAATATTTTCATGTTATACAAATGTCATTGAAGTAAAAAATCTTCAGTAAGACCACCCAACCTTGACAAGTGTATTCATATGGGATTTACAGAGGAATATTTGTATGACATACAGTAGGTGGTCTTTTGCGTGGGTGAAATACTCCAGCTGACTTTGGTTCATGAATGCTTCTAGGATAATTATGATGAATTCCTACCTAGCAAGGCATAACGTTAGCCTAAATATCTAATGCTGCTTTCTGAACTGTATGTCTTCTTTGTGATGTAATATTCAAACTTCTTAGTCCTGTGCATGTGTATGTATCCAGGTAATATGTACCCGTGGATAGAGCTTTTTCTTTTAGTAGCTTATCATTTATTTTATTGATTTGACTATGAGGAAGGTCAAATATAAGATTTTCAGCACTAACCGCAACTTAGGTTTTCTAGCACAACTATATTCCTTTATACAGCTTTGTATTCTCTATTCCCTATTTTAAATGGTTTTATTCCATATATGCTTTTTTACCACAAATTATATTAAATCATTTTAGAGTAGGTAGAAAATAATGACTATGTACGCACAATGTGTCTTCTGATTTTAAATTAAGACTTCAAATAAAACATAGTTTCAACGAGGCTGGAAATCTCTTAGATCATCAGAAAAATAAAACAAAAGATGTCACTTAAAATCAGATCATCAAAATTAAGCAATTTGAAAGACTTTAACAGTTGTTACATTGTTGGAATTTCAAGTATGATAACTTACTTGCATATGTCATCTTCTGGGTCTTCAAGCCCAAATCTTTCATCAAACGTAAGTTGTATCCATACATTTTCCTCTACTGCTACTAATCTCCATACCAAGACCGTATTTCTTGGGTAAGTATGAGGAAACCTTGGGCTGTGAATACTTCCATTAGTGGACACAGTAATAATTCTCTCATGCTGAGGATCTTGTACTCCTAAAGCAAAAACATAGACACGGGCATACATTTAGAGCACAGATTTCTAAAATTATAGTTATTAAAACAAATGTTTATTATTTGCACTTTACCTCAGATAAGTGCTGAGTGTGTTTTATATGATATACGCCAAATACCAATCTTACCAGAACTGATCCAGAAAAAAGATTATTTTATCATTATTGAATAAAAACCTGTTTCATATTTATACTTGAAAGAACATAGCAAATTACTCTTTCAAGGAATTTAATTACTGAAATGTCAACTATACACTCTTTTGGAGTCCTAAAATCACAATAAAGCTGAGTTAAGATTCGAATTTCTGAGAAGTTATCAAATACGAGACATTTTAGAATAAAAATAAACTAGATATAATTCTATTCTAAAAAACACAAATAATGATTTTAATTCCCTAACTTAAAAATAAGAGCTGCAGAGCTACAGTCAACTAATTATTCAAAGATTTGCATTAATTTTATATATGGAAAAATAAGAAGGGTATTAAGACAGTTGAGGAAAATGAAATGTGAGGATAAAAGAGGCAGAAGTGGATTAGTAGAAAAGACTGTTTTCAGCTTTTCTCACTGATCTTTGAAATGTCAATTAGCATACCATACCACACACCATTTATAGCTTCTAACCTCTTTTTATTACCATTGCTTTAGAAACTGAGCTGGCAAAAGGTTCTTAATAACAACTCATTATTTGGACCCATAACTTCTGGGGGGAAAATAATGGCATGCAATACAAGCTCAGAGCTTCACATGAACTGGAATCACTAAATAACCTCAAATCTTGAATGACTCTGAAAAGTAAAGCAAGATCAAAATAATGGTCTCAGCTTCTTGTTATAAGGGATCTATTAGCAGTACATGAAAATATTAAAATCCAAAAAATGTTGCAGGACTTCTCAATGCATGAATACACAAATATGAATTTTAAATCTCCAAGAGCAGAGTATAGTACAAAATGGCTGCTAAGTTTACTAGGCAAGGTATTTTTTCACATTTATGAAATGCATAAAACATACTGTTAATAATATCTCTCTACCTTTTTATTGAAATGTTGGGGAGAGAATTGAGGGAAAGGGCAAGCTGGCACTGCTGAGAAAAGAAGTATTCCTATACTCAACCAGTTAAGATTTAATAATGAGATGAAACCCACAACTGATAAGTTATAAAATAAGCAGTCATTAAACCACTACAGAAAAATGTAAGAACTAGGCTAGTTATAGGCTCCGGGCCATAAAAATCCATTTAAGGATGCTAACTTCCAATGAGAAAGAAAAAACTTTTAAATATCCCATATTGAATTTCTAATATTATTTTATTTTTAAAAAAGTAAAAGCCTTAGACTGGACCTTGAACACATGAAGTGATGTGCATGGTAGGATATCTGACAATTTTTTAGTGCAACTTTTATATACTCATAATATCACAACAGTCTTTCGCAGTGCCTCATTGGTTTTCATAATTTGGAGATATGCTGCACAACACTGAACACTGTATTTGCAGTAAGATCATGGAGAGATTACCATTACTTTATAAGCACCATTTTTCATTAATTTGCCCCTCAACATCCACTCGCTTACATACACTTAATTACTCTCCAAAATAAGATATTGTATTCACTGCCTTTGGATATGTGCCATCAAGCTGTGTAATGGAGTTTACTAAGCCCTATGAAATCATGACATTTTAGATTAAACCCTACATTTTTCTTCTTTCTTCCTTTTGTCTTTGTATTACAGTTTTCTGCCGTTTCCTCTTCTCCATTTATTTCACTTCCAAAAACCTAAGTCCCTTTCCACCAACCTATTCTCTCTCTACTCAGTATCTTAAAATTCTGTGTCTTCTTTTATCTTCGCACCAGTGATCTCACTTCCTTTATGATACTATGGCAGAATTCTAAAATGATCTCCCCCTGTCCCTCATCCTTTCATAATTCTCTCCTTGAGTGTGTGAAATCTAATGGGATATTACTCCCATGATTAGGTTAGATGACTTCAAGTTATCATATCTGGGTGGGTCTAACTTTATCAAGTTAGAGCCCACAAGTTAAACTGGGTCCTTCCTAAACCCAAAGAAATTTCAAACTGTGAGAGACACTTCAACAGGAGGGTGATTATTTATTGCTGGCTTTGAAAAATGCAGAAAGCCATGTGCCAGTGGATGTGGGAAGCCTCTAAAAGCTGAGAACAGTCTAAGGATGACAACCAGCAAGGAAATGAACACCTCAGTTCTAAAAGATTGAGGACCCTGGTCAGCATGGAAGCAGACTGTTCTCCACAGCCTCCAGAAAGGAGTCTAGTCTGGTGGACACCTTTATCTGAACTTTTTAAGACTCTGAACAAGAATCCAGTCACACGATGCCTGGAATTGTAACTGACAGAACTGAAGTTGATAAAGGATACTTTAAACTGCTAAATGTGTAGAAATTTCTTACATAATATTAGAAAACTAATATACCTTCTATTGCACACAAAGCTGTTTGAATTATGGGTATTTCTTTTTGCTCACAATTGTCAGCACTAATTACAGTAACTGCAGCTACTTTTCATTTAGTATTTATGTTAATCAAAATATGTTAACATTATTTCACATTAATAAGATACAATTTAAGAACATTGCTCTAAGAAACTTCCTGAAAGACACAATGTCAAGGGTCATGTATTAGTTAGACTATGATTAAGGTTAAAGAACAACCTCTTTAATCCTAAATTACCCCAAATAATTGTAACGTTTTATTTATGAGATATAATTAAATAACTGAATGCCTACATTCTTCTCAGTGCTTAAATTTTTCCTCAGCAGTAAGCACCCTATACAGAACATGTTTCCTCTTAATAGATGCTAATATTTATACTGATATTGGCTGTAATAATATATATAAAATAATCAACACCTTTTCTATGCATATTATTTAGCACCAGTGTATCTCCTAAGAATATAGAAGGAATTATAAAGTGAGAGGAATTCTCCACATAGACAAATTTTATTAAGAAAATAGGCCAGGCGTGGCGGCTCACGCCTGTAATCCCAGCACTTTGGGAAGCCAAGACGGGCGGATCCCGAGGTCAGGAGATTGAGACCATCCTGGCTAACACGGTGAAACCCCGTCTCTACTAAAATACAAAATTAGCCGGGCCCGGTGGCGGGCGCCTGTAATCCCAGCTACACGGGAGGCTGAGGCAGGAGAATGGCGTGAACCCAGGAGGCGGAGCTTGCAGTGAGTGGAGAGCACGCCACTGCACTCCAGCCTGGGCGACAGAGCGAAACTCCGTCTCAAAAAAAAAAAAAAAAAAAAAAAAAAAAAAAAAAAAAGAAAATAATGCTCGGCCCAGACACTGTGGCTCCTGTCTGTAATCCCAGCATTTTGGGAGATAGAGGTAGGTGGATCCCTTAAGCTTAGGAGTTTGAGACCAGCCTGGGCAACATGGTGAAACCTTGTCACTAGAAAAAAAATACAAAAATTAGCTGGACATGGCAGCATGTGCCTTCAGTCCCAGCTACTTGGGAAGCTGAAGTGGAAGGATCACTTAAGCCTAGGAGGTTGAGGCTGCAGTGAGCTGTAATGGCACCACTGCACTACAGCCTTGATGACAGAGCAAGACCTTGCCTCAAAATTAAAAAAAAAAAAAAAAATTAAAAAGAAAGTAATGATCATAAACTCTTGAAACTTAAATTCATTAACTATTTTCAAATATTTCTTTTAAAAATGAATTTCTCCCTATTGTCCGAAGTTTCTTCCAATAATGTACATATTTCAGAGGTACTTATAGTAATTTATATCAATAGTCCTTCTCATCTTGGCAACTAGTATTTTCGATGAATTATTTTTTTCCAATCAGATTTATTAAAATCTAGCCTCTACCTTATTTTGCTTCAAAACAAATGCCTTTTATCCAAGGCACTCATTACAGTGTTTGGCATATAATTGAGAAAACTACATGGCTATTAAAAGATCTGAATTCTATTTTTATATCTTCAGTCATAAAGTGCATGGCTAAAATATATATACTTAAGTTTGTGTTTACATCTTTTTTTTCCCTTTATAATTCACTATTCAATTAGACTATAATTAAACATAATTTAAAGACTGAAAATCTGGGCCTTATTTGTGGTTAAAAAAAAATGTAAATTTTCTTTTAAGTTAAATTGCTGCTCCCAAAAAAATCACCTTGAAATGCAAGGAGGTTTGCCACCAAACACTTATGATTTGCAGATGACTGTCAAAGTTTTATGTAAATCTCACTTAAGCAACTAGGCCTATAATCAGAAGAAGAAAGAAAAAGCAACAAACATTAAGTTTACCAAATTAAAACTCTGTGCTTATATTCTGTTGTTTTAACAGTCATTTTTTGAACATATAACTTTACTAGTATTTTAGGGATGAGAAAAGTACCCACTTGAGAATATTTTATTGAACATTTGCTTTTCCTATATCCAAGACAGTATACTCAAATTACCAAAAAACCCCACAAATGTTTATAGTCAAATCACTAAAATATTTATCACATGATCCTTGCATACTTGTATACTTTAACAAGAATCAATCTTGTACATCTTAGATAATGAGCTTGACAAGAAAAATGAAAATATGTATAAAGGCTACATTTTAAAAATTATAATTATAGACAAATTCAGATTACTATACACAACCACTCTTAAGGTAGAGGTACTGAAAACTAAAACGAATAAAAAATTTAAAAAAGGAAAAGAGAGAATAACAACATAAATACTGTAAACTTGTTGACTATATATGTAAATATACAATTCAGTCATATAGAATCACTATGCATCTGTAAGTAGTCATTTTAGCACTTAAAATCAACGCAATTCTATAGTGTTTACCATGCATTACATACTCTTGATTTCTTTAAAGAAATATTTATTATGGGTGAACAAAGGTGGTAGTGAGAGAATCATAAAATGCAATTCAAATTATAATCCTTCAAAATGCTACATTATTAATAAAGATAACACTAATGAGGAAGTTTCTGTATAATATACAACGCCTAAAAAATCATGTATGTCTTTATGTTAATGTTTTACATTGATTTTAGCAGAAAAGAAATATCAGATTAAAATTAGGTAAAAAGAATTAGGTCTCTAATCTTGGTTTAGTTTGGCAGTTGTAGATTCTGCTCCTCTGTTTCACGTAGGCAAGACTGTATCAACGTGTCACCAGTAAACAGATCTGCCTCACAGATGTCCTGTGATATTTTGGATGTATTTGCTTGCGAATATGTGTTATTTTCAAACTATGTAAAAATGCATTTCTCTTAGAGTGAGATGCATGTATTTCCCATTCTTACTCTATAAACTGATAATACACACATTCACCCATTTAATTTGTGTTTTGCTGTGCTCACTGTTTTTTTCACCTGTGATAACTTTTCTATATCCTAATGTTGCTAGTTTGTGGATATAGCTATTTCTGCATCTGCTTTCAATCTTCTTAATTCTCAACTAACAAAATTCATTTTTAACAACTGTTAGTTAAAATCATTGACATATATATAAGTATATATATATATAGTTTCACTGACTCCATGAGCTGGTGTGTTTTTGCCTAGGAAATCCAGAGTAATTTCATCCTAATCTTATTTGATTTTGTAGAGATAAGGTATACTGGAGATCCACAAAGCAAACAAATCTCTCTCCATCAATTTCAAACTACATAGATTTATTCCATTTGCAAGCTTAATATTTCAAATTCTATTAATGTAAAAGTATGATGACGGGCTAGAGGGAAAACCGACTTTAGTTTCTGCTTTATCATCATTTCCTGTATCTTTAAGACAATAGCAAAGTAGAACAACCAACAAAGCTAGTGTTGCTTACCTCCAGCTATTTACCACTCACACAAACAAATATTCCTTAAGGAAAAGTAAAGAAAAGTGATTGCTATATTCAGTAAATCACGGGACTATTCCAGTTATTTAGAATATGTCCAGCTGAGGCTTCTGAGCTTATCCCAGAAGACAGTTAATCATTTTATTCCTGAAGGAAAGAAATAACCAAAAATTATATATTGTGAACCTATTATGTTTCAAGTACTTCCACAGGTGCTTAAAAACGAAGCCCTGTCCTCTTCATGCGATAACCTCTAGGGTTGTAATTTGATTTCATTCCTAGACCAGCTATACTAGTAAACGAGCCAGTTTCAGATGTTACCTCTTTTGGAAGGCAACAGTTGATCCCCGGTGTACATTCCCTTTTGGAGTGAATATTTTAATCATAATGTATGGATTCACTTTTCTACCACACTACAATTCCTAAAAGGTCAGCTGTATTAACTGAAGCCCATAACTTGTTCCTGGCACATGGCACCACCTAATACCTATTGATACTCTAGAGAAACTTGACATTATACAAATGTGGCAGAAAACAATTTTACGTATTACTTCAACAATTCATCCTTTACTCCTGAACTCCCAGACACTGTATATGATAAAGATAATATGATTTACAATTTATAGACCCTAATAAAGTCCCTTAGTCTACATTTGATGTGTTACTCAAAGCTCATCCGTAATAACCTACAAACATATTTCAGCAGAAAGTGGTAGGACTTAGAGTATGCATTATTGAGATTTGCTATTTTCTTCATATACCTACTTATTCTGAAAATATAACACATTTTATAATGTACCACACCTTGCGAATGCCACAGTTATAGTCATTATTTTATCTAAACTGTAAAATATGATCCATTTGATAATAAAATCTGTTATTTTAGGCAAGCCACTTGATATCTGAGGGTTTTTTTTTTTTTGATAAACTGGAGATAATCACAGGTTGATTTAAAGTTCAAATGAAATGATATTTGTATAAAATAATTACAAATCAGTATATAAGTAAATGGAAAAACACTGGCCATCATATTCTGTTTAATTCAAATGGAATGAGAGAGAAAATTTACCCAAAATACTAGATTTTCTGATGTCATGAGAAAGAAGATATATGTAAGATATAACACATCATTGGTCATCTGTATAAACCTTCTGATTTTACAAACATCAAATTGATTACGCAAGAAGCAGTGGTTTTTAGACAGTGATTTCAAATTTCTGATTTCCTTCTACAACTTAATTAAAGAAGGAGGAAAAGGAGCAACTTAGTGGAAATTTTGTCATTTCTTTGACTTGATGCTGTCTTTAAAAAACACTTTGAGGTTCTCATGAATCTACTAAGAAGTACAGGAACTCGACCATTAGTCTGTTGTCTATGAACTCTGGTAAGAAATGGTGGCCTGTGTTCAGGAAGTACACAGCAAAGCTTCCATATGCAATGAAGGAATGTTAATATAGCCAGCATCTTCTCACTATCCCTCAGCACCACTATGAAGTAGCCACTGAATAAAGGTTGAACTGACCCTAGCCAGAAGTATTCCTGGAAAATCAATATAAGCCCATTTCCCTCACTGTGTGACTCACTCAGATAGGCCGATCAGAGTAAATACAATGGCTTTTTTCCAAAAGTTGGGGACAAGACAATTTCGGGTATAGAAGTGAGATTTTGAACTTCTGCAGCCATTTAGTCATCATAATGGAGTCTAGCCTAATGAAAAAGTTGATGCACAAATGTGGGCAGATATGCGGTAGTACTGAAAAATGGAGCTAGATCCCATCTCAAATCACACAATAAAATCACTGCAACTCTAGGTTTCTCAGTGTTGTGAATACATAAACAACTTTTATTATTAAGCCAGTAAGAGTTAGAACATTCTATACTTACAGCCAAAATAATTATATAGTGAATATATGTTTGGGTTTACCTGGAATAGACTTATTTAAGTCTGTTATGCTGCTGCGATTATTATTACGAGTGCCACTATTTCTGTCCTTGAAAATATCCCAGTTTGCATCATAAAAGGCTCAGCAGAGAGGATCTATAAAATTTTTCTGGCACTGAAGCATGTGACATAGAAATGTTAATGATTTGACAACATGGTATTTTGCCTTAAGGTAATGGTAAAATAATCTTATTTTGTTCTATACAATGGGATATGACATTTTAAAATGAAGGCTCAATTATGGAAGAAAAATAAGCAATAATCTTCTTACTTATTATGAAAGAGGATAAATGGCCAAGTATATAAACACAGAATCTCCTCAAAGCCTTTATTACATACCAATTAGTAATAATATAATTGCATACACACACAATTACACACCCCACTTAGTGAAACATGTTTAGGCAATACTACAATTTTTTTATTCTGTTAAACTGTACATTAAAGAGGCCAAAACCAGAATGTGGGAGAAAAAAATTAGGAGTAATTCATATTACAAAAGAAGCATTCACCTTAAAGGTTCATTATCGATTTTTTAAATATGTAATCAACTCTCTTATTGAATTAAAATTATTATTCAATATAGAAAGTTCACATAAAATACTAGGCACCCTAAAATATCTGAAGCAGAATAATGCATTTACATCTAATAATACTGTTGTGGCAAAAACTGGCTAATGTGGTTAACCACAAATTCACATTATATATCCTTTAAACAAACAACTTTAAGGAAAATATTTTCAATAAAGAATTTCACATGTTTTGGAGACTAAGCATCTGTTAATTTTCTACCTGTGTTGGACATATAATTTACAATATTCAGAGCAGAATTTACAAGCAATTTAAAATATGGAAAGTAGCTACCTATTACTTTGTGAGCATACTACACCTAGATAAACTACTGACATTCTGACAAAAGGATGTTTAAAATTTACCAATGAAAGTAACAACAAAAAGATAACCCAAAAAATTTACTATTTCATAGAAAAAATTCAAATAAGCCCATCAGTTTATGCTTTCAATGAATATTTAAAAGATACTTCAAAATTCTCTTAAGCTCTGAATTGAGCAAAACAAATGAATTTTTAAAAATAAGAAAATAGAAACATATTCGCTTTAGTCTTACTATATTCAGATTAATATATTAATGCTGAAAATGAGACTTTACTGCTTCCCATTACATTTAGCATTTTAGCTTCAAAAGTGAATGTATATAACATATATCTGATGAACTTACGATTTTCTTACGAATGCTAATAGAAGGCAAGAAAAATACTAAATTAGGTCACTTCTATACAAATCATGTCCTTCTACCTTATGTGATTAAATAATGTCAATAAGTGATAAAGTGTTTACAATTCCATACATGATATTTGAAATTTAGAAGTTATATTTGTTGCAAGATGTTTGGTTTCAGCAGCAATTCCACATAACTCTATCAGGTATACATAAAGGGCAATTATCCTGGGACATGATACTTAGCCCCTCATAGGCTAAGTTTAAACAAAATATGCTCATGAACACCCTATTCATTCAGCCCTGCTAGAAAAATTCCTCCCTACCCCACAATCCCAACCTGGAACAATTTTTGTCAAGTCAGGAACAATTTCTGTCAATCTTAAAGTGATGTAAAATACAAAAAATATAAACATCAGGTTTTAAAGAAATTAAAACCATAAAGTAGTAAGAGAGCTTGGCTAGTTTGTGGGAAGAAGCGTTGCTTAAATTTTATTTTCAAAGCAAAGACATTTTAATACCAATGAGAATACCCAATTGTGCTGTTATTCCACTGCAGTGCACATTATTTTTATCATCTAGCTGATCTATAAAAAAAAAAAAAGAGTGAAAAGCTTAAACATGAAGATTTTAAGTATCCTTTATTCTAGAATGGGCTTGATTATAACAACTAGCAGTATTCTTCAGCAACAGCTAGCTTTATGACAACAGCTTTAAAATTGATCTGAAGATCAAGGGACAGGGGACTAAAAGAGGAGTTGAAACAGAATGGAATAGATTCGAGAAGGCATATGCTTTTATTCAAAATAGGGACTGAACTGACTTTATGAGGTTCATCAGAAGTTCTATTAGCAAGGTGAGATTATTCTCTAACACCCCATTATCACTAGGTCCTTCAACATTATTGAAAAATACCTACTTCCTTGACTTCTGATCTCAGGACCAACTTTCAAGAGTTATCTGTCACACTGGACATTGTCAGATGCCACAAGAAGATTTGAGTGTCCTCCTTTATGGCATTTGCACTGTTTATGTGAGTGTAATCCCCTACCCAGCAAATGGAGCGGCTGCATTCACGACCTTTGAGCAAATGAACTGACATGTTGGAAAACCATTTCCTTGACAATTCTTTTCCATGAAATCTAATTCTGTAGCTGAAAACTCTCCACTATGTTCCTTATAAATCCATCCATCCCTCTAAAAGAAATGTACCACTACCTAAAGAAAGCAAGCAAAGGTATGGAACAAACACCTGACACGGGGTGCAGAGGAGAAAACTAATTGGAAAAAAATGCACAAATCATACTTATTTAATTGCAGTAATAGGAATAGTACTAATTATCTTGACAAATGTCTTTTACTTCTTTTCTCAAGTGTAGATATGGCTTTTTAAAGAGAGATATGCATAATGCATAATGTAAGACTTAAAATATGAAACTATTTAAAATACATGATTTAAATGTAAAGATCCATTACTGCACAACCACATAAACCATCAAAGCATTTCTTTTATAGCAGTTATCATACTGCAACATTTGATCATAGTGAAAAGTAAACCAAGGCAATTTCAAGATTTTGAGGGAGAAGCAAAATACCAATTTTAAAAGAACTGATATAATTATTACTGGTCAATTAAGAAGAAACTTATTTAGTTCTTTCTGCCCAATTGAAATAATTATAAACAGACAATGAAAAAATATAAGAAACAACAGAATAATAAATTCAACTTTGAGAAACATACTTCCACTCTTTCCAAATCATGGTAATAAAATAATTTGCCAGGAAAATTATCTCTAACATGTCAGAGAATATACAGAAGTGGGAATGTAGACATTTTGCAGTTTAAAATTATTAGGAATATACAGTAAGAGGGCATTGGAATGACTACATGGAAACTTATTAAGTGCAAAGACAGAAAGTACTCTCATTATGAGAGGAAGGCATTCACATCCACACTTGCTGATGTTGAAGAATCAGATAAGAGCATTATACTTCCTAAACAAATTCTCTTGCTCTAATATGGTTCAGTGTATCAACCTTAATTACATGAAAGTACAACAGAGTTTCTGATAAGCAAAGCTTAAAAATTCAGAGTAAATAAAAATATACGTTTCGCTTACCTTTTAAATGTTCTTTCTCCTCTTTTCTATGCCAGTCCAGATGCTTGGATATAGTTCCTCCCTGCCAGTAGATGGAGATAGTAAAATTGAGTCTTTTGGTGACCTCAAATCCTAATCTAGGTGGTTCAGAATCTTCAATTTCAGATTTTGGAAGTTAAAAAAATTTGAATGATTGGAAAGACACATAAGCTTGTAAAAATGACTATCCGAGTCAGTCAAATGAACTTTTATTCATGGACATTTGTACTAATCTTTAAGGGAGTGGGTCTTGGCTGGCATAGAAAAAAATAAAAGAAAGAGCATTATTTGGTAGGATTTATTCCCTTGACTCTTCATTCTTCCCAGATCTTGCTCATTAACTCAACTAATAGCTATTGAGTATCTACTCAAAATTGCAGGTTACTAGCCAGATACTTTCATATACATTATCTTTTAATGATTTTAATAACCCTGCAAAGTAGCAATTATTATCCCTTAACATCTTGTCCCAGAAACTACATATTTAAAAGTTCCATATGGTAAGGTGACTCTTGCTTGCCAAGGTTTTGTAGTCCTCCTGATGGTGAGTTAAAGACTTCTCAGATTTAGGCAGAATAAGTTTCTTCTCGCTATTGATAAAGGGACCCTGCGGTTAGAAACTCATTGGCTACTGTAAAAATTGGTTTTCTTTTCTTTTTTTCTCTTTTTTGAGATGGAGTCTCACTCTGTTGCCCAGGCTGGAGTGCAGTGGCCAGATCTCAGCTCAATGCAAGCTCCGCCTCCTGGGTTTATGCCATTCTCCTGCCTCAGCCTCCCGAGTAGCTGGGAATACAGGCGCCTGCCACCTCGCATGCCTAGTTTTTTGTATTTCTTAGTAGAGACTGGGTTTCACCATGTTAGCCAGGATGGTCTCGATCTCCTGATCTCGTGATCCGCCCCTCTCGGCCTCCCAAAGTGCTGGGATTAAAGGCTTGAGCCACCGCGCCCCGCCAGTTTTGTTTTCTTTTGTTTCAAATTAATACAAGTCCTCCAGTAGCTGTCCAGGAAGAAATTTTAAAAGCAAAGGTGCAACCATTTTATAGAAATAAAATAAATCTTCTGAAATAAAACAGGATTCATGAATAGAGCCGCACAGAAGTGTTTGAGAATTGCACACTTAAGATCAAATTAATAGGGAAGAACATTAAAATTGTGATTGCTGATAATGACTTACAGAAATAATAAATTATTTTCATTTTCAAAGCTAATAGAAAGGCATGAGGTACCTCGAAGATGATAAAGAGAATAAACTGAAGAACATTCAAAACTGAATTGAACATTGATGAAATTACAAAATAATTCTTCCATTTTCTCACTCAGTTTAGTAAACCCATTGAATTTTAATTCAATGAAATCTATCTCTTATCCTTATCACAGGCAAAGTCAAAGTTTATTGCTCGTTGTCATGGTCTGTGAGTTGATTTCCGCACAACACACTTTGGAAAAATGGACATTACACAAGTAATCCATAAAACACTAATGCTAATTTCTTTAAGAGTGATATGATAAAAATAAAACTACTCTATTTTATAGAGTCACCTTATTCACTTTGCCCAAATGAATACAAACATATTTATATCTCTCTTTTTTTTATTTTTTGGTCGCCCAGGCTGGAGTATAGTGGCACGATCTCTGCTCACTGCAACCTCTGCCGCCCAGGTTCAAGCGATTCTCCTGCCTCAGCCTCCAGAGTAGCTGGGATTACAGGCACCTGCCACCATGGTGCAGGCTAATTTTTGTAGTTTTAGTAGAGACGGGGTTTCACCATCTTGGCCAGGCTGGTCTTGAACTCCTGACCTCATGATTCATCCACCTCAGCCTCCCAAAGTACTTGGATTACAGGCGTGAGTCACTGTGCCCAGCCTATATATCTCTTTATAGTTCTTACAATGATTTTTCGATTACAAAAAACCTTCTCATACATAAGTTTTTACCAGCTAAAACAACAAAGAAAACTAACTGTATCATGCACACTTAATTCTTATGAAAACAGAATTAGTTGTCACAATAAATAGGGGTCATCCTACAATATCTTGTCTAAACCAATACATTCTTGAGAATAAAAGAGACTGATGTTATTAACTATGTCAAGGTAACAGACATAAACTGTGAGTATCCTCAGAAAATTGGACACCATATTTTTCCTAATGACAACATAAACCTTCAATACAAATCTTTTGAGTCTAAATACTATTTTCTTTTCACTACATTACACTATTCCAGGAAATTTTTCAACCTGGATGTTTGTGTGATTAATTCACAAGTGTATATTTTCCTCTTTATTCAACTCAGCCCACTGAGTGTAACTTTTTCTTTGTTTTCATAAACTTGGCAATAGCTGTTATATTTACAGTACTTTATCTCAAGATAGGTAAAACAACAAAAACAGTAACAATGCTAATAACATTAACTAATAACTAATATGATCCTAATAATGGTTTTACTGCTTTTCAATGGGTTATTTGTGGGGTGTTTCTAATATTACCAATGAAGTAGGAGACAACTTTATCAATTATGACATTATGATAAAGAGCATGCCAGTAAGGATGACCTGGACAGAAGAATATAATGATGAAGAAAGTTTTGAGACAAAAACAAACCTTAACATGATTTGCTAAATAATGTCTATAATACTCTGTTCCTTTATAATTGCTCCAATTATAAAACTAGCCTTCAAAATGCCTCAAGTATGTTAAACTTCTGAACCAGCTACTTAAAAACCAAAGTTATGTTTGATCCTTTTAAACCAATGGCTTGAGAAAGTTTTGAGAATCTGATGAAAGGTATGAATGGTCAAATCAGAAAATTATATATCTATACAATCTAAAATTATATACACTCTCAGAGTTCACACAATAGAATATAATTTCGAAATATTCACCAGGCCCTTAGAAGCCATCTATGAACCACTTTATCTATGAAATCAAAGTTAAGAACCCTTTTTCCAAAAATTAACTTTTCATTATGAAGCAAAACAACTGATAAATTTTTCACTTTAGGATTAGAAGATACATTTGTGCATACACAAACACACACACACACACAGATACAAACACATACACCAAGTGGTCCAGCATGAATACAGGGACATCATTTCACATACTTCCAATGCAACTCTATAAAACTAGTTGATATACTGTCAGGAAAAATGTATCTCCAATGTGTAATTTAGAACAATCTAGGAATTCTTTAAATTACATAATTTTAAAATATTAACTTTTCTGGAGAAATTTTAAAACTTTTATCAGAAAATGTATATAGAAAAGAATATACTAGATAACTTAATTGCACATCCTTAAAAGGATGAATTTACTCCAATAGTTTTTAAGGGCAAATGACAAAAGCTGTTAACAATTTGGGGGCATCTAGAATGAACTAGTTAGGCACTCATGGGAATTATCTTAAAGCTATACTGTAAAAGACACTACCATCACCACTCTACCAATTAGAAAACTTCTAACTAGATTAAGACATCATGAACAAAGAGAAAAAAAAGTAATAAAAATCGTGAACTCCACCAGAGAGGAAGGTCCAAACCGTAAGCATAGATTGATGACAAAGCTGCTTCCTTCTCTGGCAACTGTAAACAGTACCCTTGGGGTGAGTTGTAGCAGGAGTTCATGTATTTTAAAATGAGCAGTGGTTCTCTTGAGCCATGTAGGTGAGTCAGGTAGCATAAAACAGATTTAATTTGATCCTAGTTTTTTTTTTATTAAATTGATAGTGTTTCATTTAACAAAACACCATAAAAAGTTTTCCTCTACTCTTTTCTTTTAACAGCAAAAAACAAACAAACAAAAAGCCCGTTTGGTCAGACTGAAACGTAGTAGCAAACACAAGGATTGCATATGTTGCATTTTTTGGTTCCTAAGGAATTGCTGAAATGACATAATTAAAATCTTTCAACAGACATACTTTATTTTAATTAACGTATCTCTCACCTCTACACAGTTACCATGTGCAGTGGGGTGTGTGTGTGTGTGTGTGTGTGTGTGTAAGATCTATCCTCTTAGCCAATTTCATGCATACATTACATTATTGTAACTATTGTCCCCATGTGGTACATTAGGTCTCATTTTATCCTGAAACTTTGTACCATTTGACCAATACCATCAGACTTTCTGTTCCATAAAGGATATTAAAGAAAGTTTAAAGAAACAACCAGTACTATCTATATTTAAATATTATATAGGTAATCTAATTTTTTGATTAATATTAATTAAAACAGTTTTTCTTGACAATAGTATTGTAAATAGGTTCTCCCCTTTAATCCATTAGTGAGCACAGTGTGGTAAATATATGGTAAAATGGTGCACAGTGAAAACATCCCTAATCTTCCTTGGAGTCAGTCTCATATAATGCTCTCGAATCATCATCACTTCTGTACCTGCTACTGAGCATTGTAAGCGGAATGGAGAAGACAGTTAATAACAGGGATGGCCTTACTTTCCCTTACTCTTTTCCATAAAAAAGTATAACATAACAATGGAGTACATTATAAAAAAAGTGCAGTATAATAAGCATCCTTAAAAGGGGTTAAACTGTAATTTTTTTAAATATTTCATTTTAAATCTTTAATCAATAATAAAATACATTAGCATGCATATTAAGCTGAAATTTATAATAAATTATGTATGGATCATATTCTAAGTAGATCTAGATTTTAGAATTACATGTAAATAATGCAGTCAACAATCAACAAATACTCATTGACAGGGCATACAACCTGCAGCCAGCCTGCTCCATTGAAGCCCCAGTCCTTTGCTCTACACGTACCATTGCAACCTACGTGAACCACAGAGAGCTAGGCAATAATGCCAGGTGATACTTCTTTCTCTTAAACTAAGTGACTTTGAAAAGCATGCAATGTCTTCACATTCACAATCTTCAAGATTTGTTTTTGCTTCAGGAGATGGTGCTAATGGGTGATGGTCATGGTAGTGAAAGGGGTGCACACAGAGCTATGTTAACATCACCACCAAAGTCAAGTATACTTATCTGTCAATTCAAGTGTATTTATTTATCAATTCTCCCACACCCTGCTGTTACCTTAAGAAGGGCAGCAGACCATCTAGAAAAAGATTAGAGAATTGAAAAATAATCAACAGAACCTCATGAAGTTCATATTTTCAGTGACTTACCGTTCCTGCTGTTCACAAACTTGTGATAACCACTAGGTTTCATACTGTTTTCATATTAAACAAAGCTCATAAAACTGAAAATATAAACCCCAAAACAAAGGAATTGATGGGAGTGCTAAGAATGTATGTAAGTGTAAAAGAAAAAATGTGGAAGTTAGATTCAAATTTAAAAAGACCAAATTGGCCGGGCGCCGTGGCTCACGCCTGTAATCCCAGCACTTTGGGAGGCCGAGACAGGCGGATCACGAGATCAGGAGATCGAGACCATCCTGGCTAATGCGGTGAAACCCCGTCTCTACTAAAATACAAAATAATTAGCCGGGCGTGGTGGCGGGCGCCTGTAGTCCCAGTTACTCGGGAGGCCGAGGCAGGAGAATGGCGTGAACCCGGGAGGCAGAGCTTGCAGTGAGCGGAGATCACGCCACTGTACTCCAGCCTGGGCAACAGAGCGAGACCCCGTCTCAAAAAAAAAAAAAAAAAAAAGACCAAATCAATTTTTTTTTTTTTTTTTTGAGACAGAGTCTCGCTCTGTTGCCCAGCATGTAGTACAGGGGCCCATGGAGGCTCACTGCAAACTCTGCTTCTCAGGTTCAAGTGATTTTTATGCTTCAGCCTCCCCAGTAGCTGGGATTACAGATTGTGCACCACCACACCCAGATAATTTTTGTATTTTTAGTAGAGACGGGTTTTACCATGTTGGCCAGGCTCATCTCAAACTCCTGGCCTCAAGTGAACCACCCACCTTGGCCTCCCAAAGTGCTGGGAATATAAGTGTAAGCCACCACATCCAGCCAAGACCAAATCACTTGATTCACTGACAAAAATAATGTGATATAAGGAAATTAAATAATTTTTTGACAAAAATGCAGTATATTAAATCCTATGAATGCCACAAATCTGAAAGTTTTAGTGACAATCATACCTGTCACCAAAAATAAAGGGGAGCATTTTGAATTTTCAAATAAAATACTTATGTAATGCAAAAATTGTCAAGTTGGAAACTAAATCTTTCACAGGTCACTTTAAAGTCAAATAAAAGTTTAGTGTTGGAAAAATAAATTGTTCTGAAAGAGTCTCGTGTAAACACAGCCCTTTAAGGATTAGCTGTCACCAACATTTAAAACAGCAAAGAAAGGCTCAGTACATATGGTAGAAGATTAACCTAGTGGTGCTTTACTATGAACAGAAACATCCTAGGAAAACCCAGAGGATATGTAAAAGCAACTCTCCCAAAATTCGAAGCATACTATTTTTTAGCACCACTTAAAAAGTAAGCAATACAGAGATTTTCAACTGTTTTCTATTACAACAGAAAACTCTTATAACTGTTTTCTATCGGTGAACCACCTGCTAGTTCTTAATTGATCTTTTAATAGCTATATTTTATTGTTATTGGCACCACTTCTTACTTCCTTTACTACCCTAGATAGTCTATAGAATTGTATACTTTTATACCTGCAGTTGGTTCTTCTTCAAGATTCTATCCTCAGTCTTCTTTCTATAATCATAAATCCTTGGTGTTCTCAAGTACTTTCATAAACATACGCTCTTTAAATCTATAGCAATATCTCAGAACTCTTTTTCAAACCACAAAATCATATTCCAAAATGTCCCAAACTCGATATATCCTACTCCAAACTCACGGTCAGTTTAGGAACTCTACATTAGTTTCTAATTTCAGTTAACGGAATAGCTATTTCACTGCCAGTAAGCCTCAAAATCTGATAATTTTTCTACTTGAACTTCTGTTGATGAAAAGGATCTTCAATTTACTACAATTAGATTCTCAATAGAAATGATCGGCCGCACGCGGTGGCTCACGCCTGTAATCCCAGCACTTTGGGAGGCTGAGGCAGGCGGATCACAAGGTCAGGAGATTGAGACCAGCCTGGCTAACAGGGTGAAACCCAGTCTCTACTAAAAATACAAAAAAATTAGCCGGACGTGGTGGCAGGCACCTGTAGTCCCAGTTACTCGGGAGGCTGAAGCAGGAGAATGGCCTGAACCCGGGAGGCACAGCTTGCATTGAGTCGAGATTGTGCAACTGCACTCCAGCCTGGGTGACAGAGCAAGACTCCGTCTCAAAATAAAAAAATAAATAAAAAAGATCCTAGCCTATGAATAATGCGTATCACATACCAACTGTTGTTTTTGCAATTGTCTTCAATATGGATTATTTAGCTTTCTCATACAGAAATCTTCCTCTTCTCTAAGAAAACTTCAGTTTTCCAGCCCTTCGATGCAAGAGTTTTGTAATTTAAGCCCTTCGATGCAAGAGTTTTGTAATTTTTGATCAATACTACATTTGTGTACCACTTGGATATATCTAAAATTGAAACAAATTTTCTATAATAAAATGAATAGTGATAATTTCATACTTTCTTAAAGAATCAGCTGTGGAAATAAAAATATTCCACCAAATATGCCTATTCATGTCTTTTTAAATTAAACTTTTCAGTGAACAAGACTGAGAATAACACTGATTCTGATTTGACTTTATTCTTTAAGCATTGTTACGGTTTTGTCACACACACATACACAAATAAACATTTTAATTTTAATACAAATTCTGAATCTTTCATATATAATTTAAGGAAATATAACTTTCATAATGTCAAAAAGATATTCTTGTACATTTAACTTCCAAACTTTAAAAAAACAGCTTTTGTTCATAGTACATGTATTTTCCTATACTGATGGCTAAGATTCTAAATATCCCTTACTATAAGGTTCAGAGTTTCCCCATTCTCTGGTTCACGTATCACAATGAAAACTAAGAAAACTAAGATCATGGTTAGTAGCCAGCAATAAATTAGGAATCCACTTAACCAAAGTGATTCATTTACTTCCCCACTTCATCTATCATGTCTTCTTCCTTTCAAATCTTTCTATAGAATTATAACACTTTAAAAGTGTTTTCTCTTATTAGCTTAATAGGATATTTTTTCCTTCCTTCCACTTCTTACCCTTGTATTGCCTCCAAAGGAATTTCATCAGAAAATAAACCTTAAAGTGTTTCAAAACAGAACATATTTCATAACGTTAGAAAACCACAAAGCCGCAGTGAATTTAAGGAGACATTTTTGTCTTAAGTCTTGAATGAAAAGATGAGGACCTGATATATTATTATCTTCTACTTCATAGAGGGTTTCCTTTATTCTGTTTCTATGGAATTAAATCTTCTCTATAGTTCCTGAACAAAGTATTATCCCTGTTGTATTTAAATGGATCTTCTCCTCCTCACTTATAAATAAATTAATATTACAAAGATACTTCCACAAGGCTTATTAATCCAAATGTATTTAATACGAAATACAGGATGAGTGCTTCAAAAGAATGTTCAACGCTTAGCAATTGATGCATAAACACCACAGAAGATTAAAAGTCCTTTTAACACACAGTCATTTCCTAAAAGTAACTAAGTGACTTTCTCACTGAGACACGTCCACACAGTTTTCCAAAGTTGAAATCAGTTATAGTGTAATTTATTTGTATACTATGTCTTGCTAAAGTTAGAGGACCAAGAAAAGCTATCCTTGGTAAAGCTATTGGAAAGCTTCATTAAAGAAATTGCACAAAGGAAAACTTAAAGTTTAAAAGATAGTAAAAAACATTGAATGCTGAGTGGTTCAAAATACTAAAAGTTAATGCAGAGAGAAAATCCTATAGGCAAACAAAATGATTATTCACAAGCAGGAGCTTTTTGTGTAGAGTCTGGTGCAAGAAAAACAATGTGAAAAGGAAAAGGCTATAATCCTTCGTATTCCTTCGTATTAACTGCTCCGTTTATGAGCAGCTGCAACTTCTATTGGTAGATGCCAAGACAGGGGTTTTAATCAGCTTATGATGGGAAGTGCGCAAGAAACTCCTTGAAAATATTAGCACTAAAACAGAAATAAATGGCAGGAACTGGAACAAAACTAGAGAATTTATAGATAAACAGGCCTAAAAGGGATTAGATTTATTCCCCCACTCCCTGGCAAAGACTGCAGATCGAGAAAACTAGCAATTACAAGGACCCAGTGAGTCTAACCAAAAAATTAATGCATTATTCTGAGATTTTGATTTACAAATTTGACTAAAGATAAGAAATGATGCACATACAATCAAAAAGTTAAAATGAGTGAAGAAATACACTAGGCATAAATAGGCCATGTGTAAAAGACCTTATCTATTAGCAATCTTGGCTATTTTCAAGCCTTCAACAATTTTTGCTCAATATGTACATATTTTATATGTAAACTAAATAGAAAAATGTGTCTAAAATACTTTAATTCAAATGCAAATTAGCCAAGACACACCTAGGAATATAATGTATTAAGAAAACTATATTGCTTAGAATATACTATATACCCACTTTATTGAGCTTAAATAAAAATTATTTTAAAAATATTATTCAGATTAAATTGAGTCTATGGATGATTTATAAGTGTTACAGGACAGTGTATCATATTTAAGTATTCTTGTAAACAAACATTAGAATCCCAGTCATGTTTTGCACACAGAAAGATAAAAGTGAATCTAAAGATGTATTGACGGCATGCTTATACTTCTGTACTACTGCTTACTATATAACTCTAAAGGCTATTTCTCAAATGGCTTTCCTAATAAATCTATGGTTTTATTGATTCCCAATAAATCAATGGCAAATTTTAAAGAAAAAAAATAAACTAAAGAACAAACAACAACAAAAGAAACCTCTTGATAAAAGACTATACAAAATAGAAGATGACTAAAACTCTTATTTACCATGATGGATTAAAAATAACAACTTTGCACACTCTGATTAAACCATGACAGTCACAGCTGCTGTCATTTGGTGTGCTTGTCATTTAATATATGCTAATATAATATATTTAAATGTATGTGTGTATGTGTACATAAGCCCAATTTCAAATAATATGGCAAAGATACGGATTTCTGAGAAATCCAAGCAATGAAGCTATGACACAGAAGACAGGCAAACAAGACAAAATCTTCAAATCTAAAAAAAACTGATTAAGAATTTATTTTTTCTAGCACATACATTAGCAAGTATTATTGGTGGTACTGCTTTGATGCACTCCAATTGGAATACGCTGTTGACTCAAGGCTTCAAAGTGCCAGAGTCTGACTTCTTGCCCAAGGGCCCCGGACCATTAGGACACACTCCTGTCATCCCATGTGAATGCCTGAGGCACATCCTTCAGACTTATACACTTGGCAACTTAGGCTTATAGGCCTTCATTGTTCTTTAATTAAAGTATGTTTTTAAGTTTCATCTCTTTAACTAGACTGGAAATTACTTAGGCTCAAAAACTATGTCTTATTACATATTCCAACACTCCACGCTAATTCTACTGAATAATCTCAAATGACTTGACCTTTGACAAGAAATGCTTCTGTACCAAACAAACATTTAAGTACACAACTGTTCTAGGAGTGCTGGGAAATTAAACATTGATTTTTATCCATCGTCTCTGGTTAAAAGTTTTTACATTGTAAGACTGTCAGTCAGGTGTGATGGCTCATGCCTGTAATCCCACCCCTTGGGAGGCCAAGGTGGGAGGATCACTCGAGCCCATGAGTTCAAGACCAGCCTGGGCAACATAGCGAGACCTAATCTCTACTTTAAGTAAATAAAAAATCTAGGTGTGGTGATGCACATCTGTAGTCCCAACTACTCGGAGGCTGAGGCAGGAGGATTGCCTGAGCCCAGATATTTTAGGCTGCAGTATGCTATGACCGTAGCCTAAAATGTAGACCACTGCTGGGACTACAGAGAAAGACCCTGTCTCAAACTAAAAAAAAAAAAAGAATGTTCATATATAATGCTAAATGTATAATGAGATTACAAAAGACATAAAAGATAGATTATTTATTACAAACTCCACTTGCAAGACTAGTGATTTTCAATTCCTTTTTACTCATCAGCCTTAGGAGCTCACTAGGGACAGGTGTCAAGAAGAACAGTTTGAGAATAGTGCCCACCCCTTACTCCCAAATTCCTGAAGTGATGGTGATAGACAATCTCCTTCCAGGTATTTGGTTCCAGAATGATTCTGAACCACTGTTTCTGAAGGTGTGGTAGTTGTACCATTCATGATTTCAAGAACTACATAAAAGGGCATGTTCTTCATCTTAATAGTGGATAATTAACAAATATTCAGTATATATAAATCACATTTTATTTCCATAGACATTTCCTATAACTTCTTTTTGAAATCTATTCATTTAAGAAAAAATTCCTTGCGCAATGTAAGAAAAACTATTTAGTGAATAACAGCACAAAAGGATATGGTTTGGTAAAAGTTGCAACACTACGTAATGCAATCTCTTAAACATAAAATAATGGCTCAAAGGTCCATGAACATGGCACCAGGGCTAATGTGTTCACTGTTTTAATCCCAAGGTCCCTGCCAGACAGTCCTTGGACTTACGTTGCAATTCGTGACATTTGCTGAAAGCATTTAATTGACAGGCCCTGCCTCTTAAAAGAAATGAAAAATATCAGCTTTGAGTAAATGATAGTCTTCTATGCAAAGTAATTCAAATACTACTCACATCCCAGTGCTTCAAAACATATTCCCCTTACTCACTAAATTGTCTGAAACTATCAAGTCTTTCCTGGTCAAAACACTGAAAGCCCAACCTCATCCATGAATTACAACTATGATCTGCTGTTTACTGTGTCATATGCATATATCATCATGTGCAGCAGTAGGTCTCAGGAGACTTATAATACTAATGGCAGTGTGGCATGGTCAAATACTAGACATAAAGTATTTTCTAGAAAATAAACAGCTTTGAACATTATCTCTGATATGTGACATTAACTTATGGGATGTTCACAAAATGTTACAGATGATAAAGTATAGTTGTGTATTATACAGTTAATAAATTGTCTTAACCATAATACAAAAGGAAAAAATTAACAGACACTATAAAATTACCTTTTTCAAAGAATTAAGAAAGAAAAAATTATAGATCAGTATCTCTGTAACATTTATTTGAATAGTTTAACCATTTATTAAATAGCTAGTTTTGAGGACTCCAACTCAAGCCTTTCCTTTGAGAGCCTTAAGTATAAAGTGGTTTCTAAGATAGTCCCTGAAAATGATGAAAACTCAAATATAACTGAAACCTATTACCAGCAAAACAGTCCTTATACGCTCTGCCTAGAATTTCTACAAATAACAAAGTCAATGAAATTGAAATTTAAAAAATGAATCAGTAGCCTACCTATGATTTAGTTCAAGAAACAAAAAAGCCAACACACCTGAGAAAAGGAAGGAAGATGTTTGACATCTTCCCTTGTCTCTTAGACAAAAACACTAGATTTATAAAAGACTAAATAAACTTTGTCTTTTTAAAACAATTTTTTAATACAGGGTCTCGCTCTGTTGCCTGGGTTTGTGTGCACTGGCACAATCTCAGCTCACTGCAACCTCTACCTATGGGGCTCAAGCCATCCTCCCACCTCAGCCTCTTGAGTAGCTAGGACTACAGGCTTACCTCATGATGCCCAGGTAATTTTTGTATTTTTTTGTAGAAAAGGGTTTTTGTCATGGTGTCCAGGCTGGTCTGTAACTCCTGAGCTCAAGCAGTCTGCCCACTCGGGCTTCCCAAAGTCCTGGGATTACAAGCACAAGCCACCAGATCTGGCCTATTTCCCTATTTGAAACAATAGTTTTAAATGGCCAGAGTACTATTCACAACCTCTTATGTGTATGGCCATTCAGATATTGCAGTTAACAGGGGAAAAAAAGCAAAAACAATTGATGAGTGAAAGAAGAAAGAAAGGGAGATGGCAGCTGTTAAGCCTGCAGTGCTGGAGGTACACCGCAAGTTAACTATTATGAACAGGGTGTATTCAGGGATGATCCTGGTAACTGCCTATGGTGGAATTTGTAGATGTCTATGATGTCACCATGTGGAACACAATAACAATCAGAGGCAATAGAAGTTAAAGACACCCTGACTTCACATCATATGATGCTAGCCACTGAGAACTGGGCTGAATCTAAGCTTATCAATCTTCCTTCTAGTTACAGAGATGGAAAGGGAATATGACCATCACTCATGTGGAAGTTGAGCCATTGGAAGAAAGTCCACACATCTTATCTGCCAGTAAAAACCTAGTCTCACCAGATGTCTCTTCATTCAAGCAAGGTAAATAGTAAAATAAATATATGAAGACTGTAAAAAAAAAATGCTGCAACACGAGAAAAGGTAATTTTGTCCTGACATATCAGAAAGAAAAACATCTACCTCAAAAGTGATTTAAGCCCAGGCATGGTGGCTCACATCTGTAATCCCAGTACTTTGGGAGGCTGAGGCAGGAGGATCACTTGAGGTCAGGAGTTTGAGACTAGCCTGGCCAACATGGTGAAACCCCGTCTCTAACAAAAATATAAAAATTAACCAGGTGTGGTGCTGCATACCTGTAATCGGAACCTGGGAGGCGGAGAATGCAGTGAACCTAGATTGTGCCACTGCACTCCAGTCTGGGTGACAGAGCAAAATCCTGTCTCAAAAAAAAAAAAAAAAAAAAAAGTGATTTTGCACAGAAACTTGAAGAAATTATTTCAAAATCTGTTCCATATCATCAATAAAATGCTGAGGAACCAATTACTCTGAGATGGAAGAGAAGAGAGAACACAAAGAAAGGAGATTCTGACTAAGAATGACAGCTGCTCCCAAGGAAGAAAACATGAGTTAGAACAGAAAAAGAGTCAAAAGCAAATACTTTCTTGTATTGAGAAACCACAAACAAAATAAAACAATGACCTGAGTGTGCAGATAAAGTTTCCCTATATCCTCTATAAACTTAATGAAAAAAATATCTATTTCTAGTCACTTTCTCACAATATTTTAAATCATAAAACTTTGGGGAAAAGTTCTTCAAGGTTCTCCTTAAAGAAACCAAATTAACCCAAATAAGTGTTTGTTTTGTTATGTAAAAACAACTAAAGAACTTTTTTTCATGAAAGGTTCAAAATATGTGTTTCCTTATTGAAAAAAAGTTACTTATTTGTGCCAGTGAGCAAAGAATAGCTAATATTGTTTACTCACTGAGTATCAGACATCTTCTAAACTTCAGATTTCTTAATCTTCCAATACATCTCTGAAACAGGTACTATTTAGTACCCCATTTGACAGTTGAGAAAATTAAGTCATAGGGAAATACACATGACTACAGAGGCAGGGTTTCTATATTGTATTAAAATGAGAAAGTTTGAGAAAGCCTATAAAAAGTTCAGTCATTGTGTATATTGTTAAAGGTCTTGGTTATTTGGATTTCTCCTTAATTTCCCTGTCTGATTCTTCTTTATATACAAAATTATAACAGCAGTCTCTTCTTTATAACATAGAACTTCTGGTGAGAACTTCGGAATCTTAAAACATATTACCTGGTGAGATAAGAGTTATCTTTTACTAAAGCTAGGAGTTTTTCTTGTTGTTAATAAGATTATTTTATTCATTAAGATGCCATCAAAACAAAAAAAAAAAGTCAGTACAATTCTAAAGCACAATAACTTGTTCTCTTTCAAAAGTACAAGAACTCTACAATTAATACAACAAATCTATCTGCATTCTGCTTTTCAACAGTCAAAACAATACAGCCTGAAAAGAGTGGTCCATTTATCTAAACATCTCAAATTAAAAATTTCAACGCCATGAAATGATATAGCTTCTACACATCTGTCTGTTTTCCTTTTCCTTTTTTTAATTTTTAATTTTGTGGGTACATAATAAGTGTATATCTTTATGAGGTACGTGAGATATTTTGACACAGGCATACAATGTTTAACAATCACATTAGAGAAAATGGAGTTTCCATTACCTCAAGCATTTATCCTTTCTCAGTGTTACACAAACAATCCAATTTTACTCTTAGTTATTTTAAAATGTACAATAAATTACTGTCAACTGTAATCACCTTTCTAAGTATACAAGTAGTTTCATTTTCAACACTGCTCTTCTTTAATCTAAAATTACTCATGACAAATTTTAAGTAGCACATTCAAATGACCATAACTAAATAATTCTAAGTCAATCATGAAATTATAATAGGGTAAGTAATGACTATGTAAGCTATTTTATAAAAAGATTCTTCTTCGACTCCATTCCAAATCTAGCAAAAAATGTTAGTATATTAAATCAAGTATCAGTCGAGAAAATATTACAGGCACTGTGGTAGTTAAAATATAAATTCCAATATCCTAGGAATGTACAATCAGGAAGTGAAGCAAAATATAATATACTACTTTACATTTTTATTTAATAAAATCTAAATGTGCAGACACTACGAGGTGCTAGAAAATTCAGATGGGAAATAAAGTAAAATATACTTCCTCTTCTGAGTTCACCCCTTTGGTGACCCCAGCTGACACCCAACTTCTCCCCGGCAATTGCATCCCACATTTTTTTGCTTGGTTAACTCTATTCATTCCTTAGGTCTCAGCACAAATGACATCTCCCTGATCTACCCTGCTAGGATAATTCCCTATTCTCACCTCGTTTGTAATATGCTCTCCAAACATGCTATACTTGTCTCTCATAGCACATATAATAAAGCAATTAGACTAATTAGCTGTTTCTTGTTTGCCTCGTCAATTAGAAGGTAAGTCCCCCAGGTATAAGACTAGGTTTGCCTTATTTACCATCATGCCCCAAGTCATGGCACATGGAAAGCACTTAACGAATATTTGTGCACTCAGGGCCTGGCACATAGAAAGTGCTTAAAAATATTTGTGAAATTAGTAAATGGGTGCATGAGTGGTGGGGTAGACAGATGGCTATCTATAATTTAGATCTAGGAACTAAAACTGTGAGAGGAGATGGGGTAAAACTGAAATTTGCTGAGGAGGGTGGGAGCAAGCAGCAGCAAAGTCCAGTCTTCAGATCCAATCATTTTGTGATTAGGAATAATGAAATGGTTTAGCAAAGTAGAATGCAAGCAAAATATCACAGACTAAATTTTACTAGGGATAAAATTTACCAGAAAATTGTAAATTTTTTATTAAAAATTAAAATTAACAAATTCAATCTAAATAACATAATTCCTTTGTTCAAAAACACGTATGGCTTCCCAATACAGAACTGACAGAGTGATATAGGCTGAATGGCCCTTATCCAAAATGTTTGGGACGAGAAGTATTTTACATTCTGAATTTTTTCAGATTTTTAATATTTGCATTATATATACTTACCAGTTGAGCATCCCTAATCAGAAAATGCAAAATGAAAAATATTCCAATGAGAATTTCCTTTGAGTTTCAGATTTTGGAGCATTTCAGATGTAATACAAATCATTGGTCTAACATTAAAAAAAAACTTCCCTGCTTCTATGTCCTCTGTTATAGATTCTTTACATAATCTCTAAGCTCCATTTCCAATACCAGTCTATAATACACTAATAGAGCTAGAGTTTTAGAATTAGAGAACAATGACTTTTACCTAGAACTAACTCCTACAATGTAGCCCTGTGTCAACTTTACGTGTCCAAAGACTACCATGATGCTTCACACTTTATAGGTCCTAAATAATGGAAACGTGTTTGACTTTAAATCTTCTCAACCATTTGCTACGTGGTAACGACTAAATTATTTAGGTAACTTCTCTGTGACTCACATAATTTGTCTGAAAGGTACTATCAGTTGCCTTATAAGGTGTTTTGTACATAGCATATCCTCAAAAATGAGCTGCTTCTTTTCTCATTCTTCCTACTGGAGGATTCTTTACTGCTCTTTGAAAAACACGACAAAATTTAAGAGTTAAATCAATCCTCCTGTAGAAATCACAAAAAGGAGAGGTTTGTCCCTGTTGGTTGATGAGAGTAACTAATTATGTTATCTTCACAAAGTACATTTTGAAAGATTCATTCCACACTCATATAAAAATGAGCTTCCAAGATATAAAATCAATCATCCAATCCCAGACTGCAAAGGCAGAAGCAATAGTGCCAAGTTGAGAAAACAAAGCTTTATAGATTTCAATTCTTGCTGCTTCTCCTAACGTTGTTTACTTACTTGAATGCCTCTTTAGTAAGAAGCCTAACAGTGACAAAGATAACAAAAATAAATTCTCCAGGGATACAAAACCCCAAGCAATTGGGTTTTACTAACAAGCACAGGACATTAATAATAAAGAATAAAGCTGCTGATCAGTATTTGTTTAAATCTTTATACAAACAATGGGTCATTCACTCCAAATTCCATGCCCTAAAACATGATTTATGGACATTTTCTGGCCACTAAATAAAAGTGCAGGTTTTACTGTCTTCGTTTCAAATAATACACTATTGTTCCTTTCCTGAAACAAACATAGTTCTTTCAAAGCCCCCAGGAAACTACAAAGTAAAATTGTCAATTGCTTTTGTGATCATATATTAATTACCAGGCTGACTTTCAAGGATCCAACTTTCCATTGCTGAGCAAAATAAAGTTTTAGTGCTCTGGACAGAAAATCAGACCAACCACAACATTCTCTTAAGCCAAAATCTAATCCAGAAGAAAGCCCTTTTTTTTTCAATTCTATGAAGGGTGAGAGAGGTGACTAAGCTGCAGAAAAGCTGGAAGCAAGGAGAGGTTGGTTCATGAGGTTCAAGAAAAGAAGCTGTCTCCATAAGAAAAAAGTACAAGGTGAAGCTGCGGCAAGCTATCCAGAAGATAAGCTAAGACGACAGATGAAGGTGGCTACACTAAACAACAGATCATCCATGTAGGTGAAACAGTCTTCAATTGGAAGAAAGTGTCTTCTAGAACTTTCATAGCTAGAGAAGAAGAGTCAAAGCCTAGCTTCAAAGATTCAGAGGACAAGTAGACTCTCTTGTTAGGGACTAATACCACTGGTGAATTTAAGTTAAATTCAATGCTCATTTACCATTCTGAAAATACTAGATCCTTTCAGAATTATGCTAAATCACTGCTTGTGTTCCAGAAATAGAATAACAAAGCCTGGGTGACAGTATATCTATTTCACAGCATGGTTTACTGAAGATTTTAAATCCACTACTCAGAAAGAAAAAAAAGATCCCTTTCAAAATATTACTGCTCATTGATAATGCACCTGGTCACCCAAAAGTTCTGATGCAGATGTACAAGGATATTAATGCTGTTTTCATGCCTGCTAACACAATAACCATTCTGAAGCCCATGAATCAAGGAGTAATTTGAAGTTTCAAGTCTCGTTATTTAAGAAATCCATTTCATTAGGCTATGGCTGCCCAGAGATAGTGATTCCTTGGATGGATCTCAAAAGATGTTGTTTCCACTCTCATGGATGGCTCTGAGGGGTTCAACAGTGCAGTGGAAGAAGATGTAGTGGAAATAGCAAGAGATGTGAAAATAGCAAGAGAAAGAAATTTAGGAGACTGAAGATGTGAGCGAACTGCTGCAAAATTATAATAAAACCTGAATGGATGAGGAGTTGTTTTTATGGATGAGCAAAGAAAGTGATTTCTTGAGAAGGAATCTGCTCCTGATGAAGATGTACTGTTACACTGTTAAAACGACAACACGGGATTTGAATATTACATAAAGTTAGTTGATAAAGCAAGAACAGGTATGGAGAGGGCTGATTCCAATTTTGAAAGAAGTTTTACTATAGGTGAAATGTTATAAAACGGCATGACATGCTACAGAGAAATGTTTTGTGAAAGGAAGAGTCAATTGATGCAGCAAACATTACTGTTGTGTTAGTTTAGGAAACTGCCACAGCCAACCCAAATTTCTGCAACCAACATTTTGATCAGTCAGCAGCCATTAACACGGAGGCAAAACCCTCTAACAGCAAAAAGATTACTACTTGTTAAAGGCTTCGATGACTTTTAAGATTTTTTGCAATAAATATTTTTTTACTTAAAGTATGTACATTGTTGTTTAGATATAATGCTACTGTATACTTAATAGACTATGGTATGGTGCAAACAAACTTTTATCTGTAGTGGAAAATCAAAACATCTGTGTGACTCCCTGATATGGTTTGGCTCTGTGACCCCGCTCAAATCTCATCTTTTACCTCTCATAATTCCCACGTGTTATGGGAGGGACTCAGTGGAAGATAATTGAATCATGGAGGTGGGTCTTCCCTGTGGTGTTCTCATGATAGTGAATAAGTCTCACAAGATCTGATGGTTTTAAAAATGGGAATTATGTTGGGAGGCTGAGGTGGTGGATTGCCTGGAGTCAGGAGTTCAAGACCAGCCTGGCCAACATAGTGAAACTCTATCTCTACTAAAAATACAAAATTAGCTGGGCATGCTGGCATGTGCCTCTAATCTCAACTACTTGGGAGGCTGAGAAAGGAGAATTGCTTGAACTCAGGAGGCAGAGGTTGCAGTGAACCAAGATCGCACAACTGCACCCCAGTCAGGGTGACACAGTGAGCCTCAGTCTCAAAAATAAATAAATAAATAAATAAATAAAACATGAGTTTCACTACATAAGCTCTCTCTGTCTCTTTGCCTGCTGCCATCCATGTAAGATGTGACTTGCTCCAGCTTGCCTTCTGCCATGATAGTGAGGCCTCCCCAGCCATGTGAAACGGTAAGTCCATTAAACGTCTTTTTTCTTCCCAGTCTCAGGTATGTCTTTATCAGCAGCACGAAAATGGACTAATGCAATCCCTTTATTGAACACCTGTTTTATTACTATCTCTGGATCCAAACTGGCAATATCCAAGTCCTAAATATCCTGCTATTCCATTATTCTGCAACTAAAACAATACATTGTTAAGGAAACCAATTCTTTCAGTTGAAAACTGAGTCCACTAAGCTTGGTATTCATTATCTAACTTTAAATTTTGTGTAGTTATTCATAATTCTAATCACAGAATGCTCTGTCCAAAGTATTTTAAGATAAATAAATTTCTCCAGGACTTAAAAATCTTAAGACAACTCTCTTCCTAGTGCCAAAAGTAAAATAACAAAATACAGCTCAAAACAGAATCTACCTTATGTGAAGAAAAAGTACAATATTTAGGTAATTATTCTTAAACTTACATTTAATGTTATAAGTCATAAGACAACCTAAGAAAGATTTCAAAAACGTATTTTGAAATAGTTAAGATTACTGTCCTTAATATATAAACCTACAGGGTATAGAAGGTTAATATGTATCACTCATAACACTTATAAAGTAATTATAGAAAACTAAGTTGATAAGGATTGTTGGCCTTTCTTTAAAATGTTTGATGTTCCCCTTCCCAAGTCCAAGTGATCTCATTGTTCAGTTCCCACCTATGAGTGAGAACATGTAGTGTTTGGTTTTCTGTTCTTGGGATAGTTTGCTAAGAATGATGGTTTCCAGCTACATCCATGTCCCTACAAAGGACACCAACTCATCCTTTTTTATGGCTGCATAGTATTCCATGGTGTATATGTGCCACATTTTCTTAATCCAGTCTGTCACTGATGGACATTTGGGTTGATTCCAAGTCTTTGCTATTGTGAATAGTGCCACAATAAACATAC
>NW_016805059.1:1156144-1211728 GCF_001698545.2 Rhinopithecus bieti | reverse complement strand
ATAATAATAATAATAATAATAATAATAATAAATTTTAAAAAAGATGAATGAAGAAGAAATAAAATTTCCAATGCAGCAATAAAAAAAATAATAAAATAAAATGTTTACATTTTATTCTATGTCAATTGTATTCTATGTCATTGTATTCTACGTCAATCTTTTGACTAAAAGTGAGAGCAAATTTTGAAATATATTTCTCTAAAACAATTTTAAGCACAAGTTTAAATGAGTTGTGACTGTATTATTTGACACCTGCACCTTTCAGGTTCAAAAATGTAACTTAGAAAATGTCACTCAGGCTGGGTGCAGTGGCTCATGCCTGTAATCCCAGCACTTTCGGAGGTCAAGGCCAGTGGATCATGAGGTCAGGAGATCGAGACCATCCTGGCCAACACGGTGAAACCCCGTCTCTACTAAAACTACAAAAAATTAGCCAGGCATGGTAGTCCCAGTTACTCGGGAGGTTGAGGCAGGAGAATGGCGTGAACCCAGAAGGCAGAGCTTGGAGTGAGCCAAGATTGCACCACTGCACTCCAGCCTGGGTGTTAGCGAGACTCCGTTTCAAAAAAAGAAAGAAAGAAAATGCCACTCAATAACTCTCACTTGAAGTCAACACTGCTCTAGCTGTAGTACCATTTCTAAGCACTTTTCTGATACTGTCTTTACATTAATCTAAACTGAATGCTTTTCTATAGTGTTATATTTTTCTATTATTTCATAATATTGTACACTTAAGAATTCCTTAGAAATCACTAGGTCCAATTCTGTTTACATATGAAACATATTTGATTATACTCAACGGAATAACTGTATTAAAGTCATTGGATTAAAGTAATTGGGTTTTGGGTACTGAAACTAAAAATGAACCCAGGTGATATTTAGACTGTTTGTTAGTGTACGTCTCATCGCAGCCTGCTACATTACATTCTCTTTCATACTTACTTTACCCCAAGAATAATAAATTTGAGGCAAGGTTTATGTTAGATTGTTTTGGAAATACCTAAAAAATGCAAATTATGCTGGCACTGATTGATTGCTTTGATTAATTACACTGCCCACTTACAATACGTAGAAGAAAACAAATTAACTAGAATACCACCAGTGACCACTTACTACTATACATCATTGAATTACAGCAGTCTTAGTGTGTTTTCTTAACTTTCTTAAGGATATCTTTGATGATCTGAGATTTCTTTCTCTTTCTCTCATTGTACCTTAAAGAAAACCTGGATAGGAGTTTATCTAAACCATTATTTTCTCAATTGTTATTTCAATTGACTGAAAATTTAATTAACAATATTATTATACCTGAGGGGGGGTCATTTAGGGATTCTATGCTACTTTTCAACTGTCATTCGCTTATGTTAAGACTATCTACGCTGAATCCATGTATATCCTCAAGATAAGGGTCTCTGGTCACAAACAATGCTCACACAAATCTTGAGAAGGAAATTAAGGATCTCTATCAAAATGGGCCACTTAGAATTAATCCACTCTTGATTTTTAGTAAAAGAACTAAAAGCAACTCTTCTTCTCTGGATCCTCAAGGAACTCATGTCCTACTTAAAGAATGCCTCCAAGAAGGAAAGCTAAACAAGATGAGGAGGAAAGCTAGGGAAATGCAAACACAGCAAAGAGAGTTGGTGCCTTTTTTGTCTATTTGGGAAGGGCACTTCCTATCTTCTTACCTGACTTCTTTCTTTCTCAGTTAGAATGATAAAAATGTGTAAGGTCAACCCTCAGGGCTGATTCCAAGGTAAAAGAGACAAGAAATAGACCCCATAACCAGCCAGTCTAGGCTTGCATGAAGGACTTTGCATGGGTTGCAGGGTCATCATTCAAAAATTCAGTGGGCTGGCAATAAAGAATGCACCTTCTTCCAGATCATGCCGAACCTAGCATGGAAGACAGTTACATTTTACCAGCTTGAAGAAAACTCTGACTCACAGATAAGAGTTTCCAGCCATATAGCTAACGGTTCAATATCTTAAACAGTTTAGTACCTAGATCCAAAGAAGTGAAACAACCAGTAGATACTGCCTTTTCATACTTCCTACGCAAAAGATGCAGAAATACGAGTAATGAAAATTTCAATATTTTATTTGTCCACATTATCTTTGAACACATTTTACTTGTATTTGTGTACTGATTTGCTAATTGTTTTCAAAAGTAAAAAGGAGAATTTAAATATTTAAAACACATTGTGAAATTCAGTTTGTCTATATCCAAATACACCAATACCACATATACATAACAGGAAACTACTTCAATAGAAAGCATTCCACTGAACATGCAAAAAGATAAATGAATACGTGACTCTACTGCATGATCAAGTTTCAAACCTGCTTACAAACAAGTTTTAACAAGACACATATATAACGGCATCCAGTGTATCACAGACTTATTTCTAATTTCAGAAAATCAACTCTTAATATAAACTCAATTATTATATAAGTAAATTCCCCACTTCTGCTCTTCAGCTTCTTTTACTTCTTTTTCACATTTGGAGAGATCATAAAAATAATGTTTCTGGTGTTAGACATTTCAGAATGAATGTCGTAACCTAGGCAGAAATAGAATATGGGGAGAAAAATATACTTGTGCATGTATGTGAACACACACAGACACACACACTTTACCTAAGCATTTAGTAATACCCAAACACTACACAGTTTAGCCTCAGTTCTGCTCCATAATAGAAAATATATGTGTGCTTATTTCATCTTGTCTCTTCCATTTTACTAAGATACAGTGAATTACATCAATGTAACTGCATTGCATTACATCAATGGCCTAAAATAAATAATTGGCATTATGTTTAATATACTGATCAATGAAAATGAAAGTTTACAAATTTTGTAGATTATAATAATTCCTTAAAAGGAGGCTTAGAATATTTGTGCATCCTTTAAAAGCAGCATATATGGCTTTATGCCTTTAATTTCTAAGAATTTAAATATGAATGTCCATAACAATATAAACTTCAGCAATTATTTAGAGCATGTTCTTATTATTGTCAAATTGCTGACATTTCATTTTGTGTAATAAGATTTTGGCCATGGTCAAGCTAAGCGGTTCACATCTGTAATCCCATAACTTTGGGAGGCTGAGGTGGGAGGACTACTTGAGGCCAGGAATTCAAGGCTAGCCTGGGCAACACTGAGAGACTCCACCCCTACAAAAATCACAAAAAATTAGCCAGGCATGGTGGTATGTGCCTGTACTACTCAGGAGGCTGAGGTGGGAGAACTGCCTATGCCCAGGATTTGGAGGTGGCAGCGAGATATAATTGCCACTGCACTCTAGTCTGGAGACAGGGCAAGACCTTGTCTAAATAAATAAATAAATAAATAAAATTCAGGCCTCTATACTCCCTATTTACAATTTCCAATACAACAAAATAATTTTGGCACTTCTTCTTAGGTATCCTAGCTCTTAGACTAATATTTAGTCTTGCATTACAGTTCACAACTCCTGTGGTGAAAGTTATCAGCTAAAATGCTTGTTAAATTATTAAAATATTGCATTTAAAAAGTCAAAATATAAAAGGCTTAGCAGGAAATAACACTTGAGAGAGGGCAGAAATGGAACACAGTGGGGAATAATAAGAGAAGGAGGTACTGGAAGATAAAATGTGAAAGTTCTGGCAAATTCTTATACATAATATCTAAATTATTGGTGCAATAACATTGTGGGAAGGGCAATTGTTTAGAGACTTTGGTTTTCTGTTAGTAAAATGCCAATGTACTACAACTCTCTTGCAATAAGTGGAGTATTCATGAAAGACCAGAAAGTTAACTGCTACTTCATCCCAAAAGATTTTACCCGTGAGACTTGTACTTCCAGTTGAGACTAGTATTTTTTAACTGTGTGCTTAAAACAAAGTAAAGTTTTTGTTTAATAGATTCAGAAAATATTCTGAATTGCTATTTGGCAGACACACTTTTATTACCAAACTATCATCCTACATTTAGCATACTCTTTTAGCAAAATCTTGATTTTATTCTCTCACCTTAAACTGACCATGACCTTCATGAAGGTCGAGCACGTCCCCAGCTCTGAATCATAGTTGAATTTAATTTATGGTTATCTCATTTCCCCTAGGCTAGTGACTGTTCTAAACAGAATCATAAGATCTGACGCTGACCAATAATGGAGAAGTTGCACTTACAAAGAGATGGTTGTGGAGAAGCTTCCATATCTGGATACAACTGTGTGAGGAGGTGATGCTGGAACAGGCCAAGTGTCTAAAGTTTACAGGCTGAGGTTGACAGGAAAATATAAACGATTTAACCAACCTGGTGATGATGCCACTGAGCCCTTGAATTAACCTGGATCTGTGCTAACTATGGACATCTTATTATGTGAGATAATAAACAATATTTAAGCTATGATTTGGGTCTTTTATTTCCTGTGGCTAGAAGTATCCTAACTGATGTTAGCATATTTTATTCGAATTTTTGTATGTATTCACACATAATACGCATCCTAAGACAAAGCCACATGAGCCACTATTATTTCTAAAAATAAAAAAGAAACATTTCTAGATTCAAATATCCTAATGAAAATGATATTTCATTAAGATGTAAAAATGAATAACATCATGCAGGATGTTACTTAGCATCACAGTTTACTATAGGTGTAAAAGTCTGATTTAGATTTACAAGTAATTTATAATAATTATTGATAAAGATTATTTATTTAAATTCTGTTAACTTGATAAGAAGGAGACTTCCTTTACCTCTGCTGTTTAGTAACAAGGCAGAAAATATACAGAGCTGCTCATTTTAATGTCATCATGTCATTTTCATTTGTAATTTTACATAGTTTGTGGGAGTAAGAATGTATGTTTTCATTAAATATGAACATTAAGAGTCTGCCTGAGGTCACATATTTTAACTCTTTCTTAGTAACTGTTTAAGTGACAATGTCACAAAAGTAATCACATCATTCCAAAAAAGAAATCAATCGTTAGTAAAGAAAATGTAGGAGTTCAGGTTGACACCAGGAGAAGAAGAATATATACATTTTTATTCAGTATTAAACTAGTTGGAAAAAATAGAAAATTGAAACTTATTCCGTGAATAGTTCAAAAAGCTTACTAATAGATATCTCTCTTACAAATAATTCACTTTTAAAAAATACTTTATTGTCTTCTGGGTGTAGTGCCACACACCTATAACCCCTCACTTTGGGAGGCTGAGGTGTGCCGATCGCTTGAGCTCAAGAGTTTGAGACCAGCCTGGGCAACATAGTGAAAACCTGTCTCTGTGAAAAAATACAAAAAATACTAGCCAGGAGTAGTGGTCCATGCCTGCAGTCCCAGTTACTTGGGAGGCTGAGGTGGGAGAATCGCTAGAGCCCAGGAGGTTGAGGTTGCAGTAAGCTGCGATCCTGCCACTGCACTCCAGCCTGGGCAACAGAGTGAAACCCCGTCTTAAAAAAAAAAAAAAAAAGATTGATAAATATAATTCAAACGTGGTTATAATGGGCTGTGTACTATACGTTCAAACAGGTCTAAAAACATTATAATAAATTTAAATTTATGACAAAATTATGGAGGTACCCATGGAGAGGTGTCTGAGTTGTCAATAGTAGCACTTTCTGGAAGAGTTAAATAATAAAGGTGCAGCCTTGCCCTACTGCTCCAGTTGTAAGTTCATGTTTTCTTTATGTACTTATCAGAAACATCATACTCACGTTGGTATTACGGAACAATATTAAAAAAAAACAAAACTTCATACTGTGATAAGTCATTTAGAGTTACAATTAGCCAACTGGCCACTATACAGTGTTCAAGAATTCAACTTTGTGCACATATTTATACCATCTAAGCAATTACAATTTAATTTAGTTTGATGAAACCATAAGGAAACAAAACCTTTTCTGATTATAAATTCAGACATAAAATTAAATTGGAGATCACAATATTCTATAAAGAACATCCCCATCACAGGATTTTTTTTTTACTCTATTATTAAGAAATCGTTCTTGAGAAATCTCTTAACTTTAAAAAAGTCATCTGTGTTATTAGTTTATTTTATGTGTTGCTTTGATTTCCCCTCAAAACATTCAACCTTGCCTAATCTTTGTGTTTTTCTAAAACTCACATCACTTTTTTCTTAGTCTTTCATTTCGCCTCCAATGTCCCTGCCCCTACCCACACAATCTTGTATATTTATTACTGGTAATTTTGGCATTGTTTACCAATTGGTGTGCAAACCTTCAGTAATTCTCTCTACATTAAACACTCATAATATGGTGGAGGAGGAAAAGGCACACACAACTCTCACATAATTAGAGAGATTGCTCACCCAAGAACAACATGCCTGTTATTTCAAGTTTCTCAAGATCTGTTAAGTGCTTTGACTTACTCACTCTTTTGAGGTATTGCAATGTTGTGTAATGATTCATGGTTTGTAAAAATTTCTTTGTGAATTGCCCTCAGAATTCTGAGACAACAAACATGTCGTGTGTCTACTACTGAGTGCTGAAGAATTCAGACACCATTATTCTGGATGATTACAAACCTCTTATTTTTCACTCAAAGCTGTTATCTTCAAAAATCTAGTTTTCTTGCCCAGAGGCCTGCCCTCTTCTCAGCCATGATTTCTTAACACTATTCACAATTATTATTTTTTCTCATGTTTTCTTCTACTCAGATACCCAGTGGTGATAACAAAATCTCACATACAGGTTTGATATTTTCCCTAAACATTATACCTTTCTATTAATACCAACTTAATTCGTATCACATTTTATACTTTCTAGGATATATACAAAAATAAGATGTCAGATAATCTTCATATAAATAATTTTCTAAAGTTAATGAAAAAGAACAGAAATTATTGCCATCACACATGCAAGAAAACTTTGAATTAGTACAGTTAAAATACTTGGCCAAGAATTAAAACTGGGATTCCAATTTGGGTCACCTTCAAAGCTAGTGCTCTTAACTGCCATACTGCCTTTTTTTAACATTCTTCATGTCTATGATGACAATACTGTAAGTAGGAGTTCACATACAAAACTTGAACCTTTTTGTCATGGGTATTAAGCTCTTAGATCAACAGAACTCCACTCCACACAATTCTACAAAGTGTAATGGAACAGTTTAATACAGTAAACTTCAAAACTAAAAGGAGATCTGAAACTAACAGGCATTGTTTTGGTTTTGGTTTTTTTCTAATTTTGTCAGTTGCCCAATTTTCAACAGCAGCCAACTGGCTTTCTCCATGAATGGAATCTAGTGCATGTTACATCTAATTGGTAACCTTGCAAGTCTTATTTGTAAAAGTTGAGTCATAGCTAAAGCTGCATGCATAGCGAATAAAAAAAAAGTTGAATTGTCCAAGTGCTGGTTTATCAGGGGGAAAGCTATGTGGTAACTTATTTGATGGATTCATTGATGATTATTTTTTAACTCTTTTACTTACTTATAAGTAAGCAGCTCCTCTGAGTTAACACATGCTATCATCTGGGTTAATATGTATTAAATGTCTACACCTTGTTAGTTCATGAGGTTACAGAAAGGGAGGGCACTGGTCTGGAACCTACATGTGTCAAGTGAGGTGACTGTATCATATGGGAAGGGGGTGTAAACTTGAAGCAGTAATCCATGGAGTGGCATAGAAAAGCAGCCAGGGATGTAATCAGAAAGGAAGAGATGCCTGGGCATTCATCCAGAAAGTGACGAACAGAATGGCAGGGATTTGTCCACTGCAAAAAAACCAGCATGTTCTTTCTTTAGCTTTGAGGTCTTGTGAGTCTGAAAATGAGGATCTGCCCCCTGCACCCATCATTCCAGCTGAGTCAAATCACTGTGTACCTCCTCATGCCAGGCTATGCTGCTTCAACACTTGGCATGTGCTGCTGTCTCTGTTTCGAATGCCCTTTCCCACCTAACTCATTCTTCCCTCCTTTTCAGACCTAGACAAGTCTGAGCTTTTCTGACCAGTCTTTCCTGAACAGTCCTCCATCCCACTATCACCTTAACTACTGAGAGTGAAGGCTTCTTCCTACCCAGGCTACCAGGGTACCTGCATCCTCTTTGGCTGGTTTACTTATCTGTCACTAAACTGAGGTCTCTTTAAAGCAGGAAGAAGATCTCTTTTTACCTAACTCACAACACAAGGTAAATAGATAATAAATGTGCTGGCTAAAATGCTAGGTAACCCTGTTACGTATCCATTTGGTAATAGGTGTATGTGTGCGTGTGTGTATATATACATTCATGTGTCCCTTAAGGATGGGATATGTTATAGTAAATGCATCACTAGGCAATTTTGTTGTTGTCTGAACATCATAGAGGCCACAAAACCTTTATGTAATAGCCTGCTACACACCTGCACTGTTATGGTACAGCCTATTGCTTGTTGGCTAAAATCCTGTACAGCATGTTACTAAACTGAATACTGTAGGCAACTGTAATACAAAGGTAAGTATTTGTGTAATTAAACATGTCTAAACATAGAAAAAATAAAGGAAAAATACAGTGTTATTATCCTATGGGACCACCTTCATATGTATATGCAGTTTGTTGTTGACCAAAATGTTGTTTTGCAGTATGTGACTCTACACGCAGAAGTTTTTTGGTAAAAATATAAACTAAATTTAATTTGTAAAGTGTTTCAGGAGATTATAAGAACAGGGTAAAATTTTTAAGACTAGCACGATTCTTTATTGGAGTTTACATTCAAATCCTTTTCCATGAGGTTTGGCATCGCTGAGGACATTGTCCTGAAAGTCTTATGAAGTGCTTTGAGAAACAGTGTTTTCCACCCTGCCAGTAAGAAAAGACAAATTGAAATAACCTCAGATTAACCTTTCAGCAAACTTTTACTGCATTCAGATAAATAACATTAAGTACAGATTCAGCTGAGCAATATAAACCTTTCTCCTCGCTTTAATATGTGTCCTAAGACATAGTGGTGATTAAAGGTAGCTGGCTTCACAGCAGAAGAATTCACCACTCATAATACCAAAGGGTAAAGCTTTGATTAAAAGTGATCATTCCCCCAAAAAGAAACTTTCCATGGGTGTCAATGTACATTAAAGAGTTTTATAACTGCATAACTGGAACATAAACCCAAACTAGTACTCTTATTCAAAATGTCATGATAACAATGAATAGAGTATTCTAGACATGAAGTACTCGCTGGTTGTGTATCAAACCAGCATTTACTGAGCCACAGGATTCAGGTTAAGGAGAAGCCTTGTATAAGCTCTAAATATAGTCCTGATTAGGTTCAAAGGCTAGCTCTACCAGCTATGTAATCTGAATCAATTAAAATACCTAATTTTTATAAAATGAGGGAAAATAACACCTACCTCATAAGACAAAAAAAATAAAAATAAAAAAATAAAGCACCAGTAAATGCTGGGAACCAATAGTGTCAGATATTGTTGCAATAATCACAGTCAGTTTTCTTCAGTAGGTTATATATTAATTAAAGCATAATTAACAAAACTGATATATGCTTCTCTACTCAGCTTGGAAATCCTGATAGCAACTAAAACTCAATACATCAAAAGCAGAATTAATGGTTTCTTCCCCAGAAACATTCTGAGTTAAGATTTATTGTTTATTTTTGTTGTTGAGATTGTTAATTTTTTTTCATTTCCTGATGGTACCACCATTTCTTTTACCACAACTCTCAAATAGAAATGAAACACAATCATAACAGAATGCTGTCCTAATCTTTGATGAATGGTGAAACGGAAATCCAAAAAAAAGGATATAAAAATTCCAAAGGATTATTATGGTGGGAAAAGTTAGAGAAAACTATAAACATATAATAAATTAAAAATAAACAGAAACTTAGACATGCCTTACTAGAGGAATTCCATAAAAGAACCATTCAGGCAAAAGATTTTGGGTGGATTTATAATTTCTCTACAGCCAATGACATAAATTGAACTGCATAAGCATGTTGAACCACAGTATCATTTGCTGCAGTTAAAGCACTCAATAGTTATCACTAAAGCTATTATACTTCTTACATCAGATGTCCAAGGCAAGATTCTAGACTCTAACATCTGGGTACTTGCTGATATTTTAGAGGACTTGACCTTCCTACTAACTGCACTGGAGTGAAACTATGTAGATAACTGGCAGATGCCTGACAAGGTCCTCGCTACCCATCCCTACTACACAGATTTATTACATACCACCAGACAAATCCTAACCAGGACCCTATAAAATCCCCTCCCAATGATCTACCCTTTATAGTTTGCATTGCAATATCCTCTATTTGGAAACAGACTAACCGTATTTGTCATAATTCTTTTTAAATTTTCTGTGAGTCACCAAGAGAATTTTAATGCAAAAAGGAACCTTAAGGTATGAAGAGAGTCTAGTTTTGTTAATGTACGAGGAGCTATCCTCTTTATTACATTAAGCAGTAGCAATATATATTTTAAATTCATTCAGGTGACCTATGGTAAGACAGACCATACAGACACAAGTAAAAAAGCTACTAGGATTTTTTTTTCTTTTTTTTTTTTTTTTAGAAGACAGGACGAAAGACAGAGTCTTGCTTTGTCACCTAGGCTGGAACGCAGTGAGCAATCAGGGCTCACTGCAACTTCTAACTCCTGGGCTCAAGCAATCTTCTCACCTCAACCTCTTGAGTAGTTGGGACTACAGATGCACGACTTTTAAGCTTTTATTGTTTTCTTTTATTTTGCAGAGATGAGGCCTTACTCTGTTGACCAGGATGATCATGAACTCCTGGCCTTGAGGATCCTCCTACCTCGGCCTCCCAAAGTGCTGGGATTACAGGCAAGAGCCACCACAACCAGCCTAGATGTATTTTTGAAATCATTCATTACCATCAAAAAAAAAAAAATTCTTGCTTAAGCAAGGACAATTACTGCTCGGACTGGTCTGTTAGTATGCTTCATTGACCAGCAATGATGCACACTAAGAAATTGAAGGGGCAATCAAAATAATTATAATTTAGAAATTCAAATCTTTATCTTAGAAAATATTAATTTTATAGACATATTATATATAAACACACATTATATGTTAAAGCCATCCACAAAAAGCATGCCAAAGATTACATAATTTTTTTCTCTTTATTAGTTTTCTTCTCTCACACAACTAGAATTTGAAGCCTCTCCTTAGATGGTGTGTTTCTGTAGTTCATAACCATGTATCACTCACCTTTCATCTCGACATCTTCCAAGGAGATTGATAGGTATCAGGTGCCTCAAAATAATGGTTATACTAATTGATCAGCTATTCACATTCATTATCCCATGGCTAAAAATACATCCATGCCGAAATGTATTACTTCATCGCTGTAAGTATATCGGCAACCATTTAAGTGTATTAACTATCCTCCTTTAGAATTTTGATCAACTATATTTTATTTTAGTAATCTTGACTTTTTATTGGACAGTTCAAAACCTTTTGAGAAACAAATAGCCTAATTACAGTCTAAATACATAATGTAGGATTCTATCATCTAGATGGTCATTCTAACTTCCTAACTGGGCAATTTTATTATCCAATTCTCCCCCAGATTCATGCTATTGCCTGGTATTTAAGTCTCTCTTCATTAACATGTCATATACCATTTCAGCATTATATCATAGTATTGTTCACTATGAATAATCCATTACAGCAAGGTTAGTACCATCACTACTATAATGCATACAATAGGTGTTTATAATACAATTAAAATATTCAGCAATAAAGCAGTTAATCTGAGCAAAATATATAGCAATATTTCAAACTCAAAAATTATGTCTTCAAAACTAATTAATCCTCTAGTTCAGAGGCAGATAGCACAACAGGAAATACATTAAATAGAAGATAAAATTGACAGCATGAGGCTGCAGAATAATTGGGATTCCACTGCATAGGAAATTGAAAGAACTCTGTGGTTAATAAGTCAGAAGACAAAATTTCTCTAAAAATGGTAACAACAAAATGAACAAAAACCAAACAAAAGGCTCATCACTCATTTTAGTCCATTTGATTCAGATTTAGGTTCTATCAATTTTCTGTAGATTTGGATCCATTCCCACATTCTTTGAAGAATCTCTAGTTATTACGACCCTCAGGATTTTCATAGCCCCTGGATATGCATTTTACTAATTCTGCATGCAAACGAGTATATAATTATATCCAACTATGAAACGTCCATTTTATATTTGTTACTCTCAGGTTTGTAAGACAGTAAAAATTATTTGAGTTCAGATAACATATCACACTTCTCCTGTTCCTCTCACAGAAGCTACTATATGCATCCTAAAGGGGAAGCCCACAGGTTGACTATGTAAGTTACTGTCCAGACATCCTTTTGATAATAAACGGGAGCTCTACTATTAATAAGGGGCAAAGACAGACCAAACAGCATGGACTGTTCACTTAGTTTTCAAGATCTTCTATTTCTAAATAAAATCATAATGGTAACACACAAATTCTATAGGATACACAAAAATTTAAATACTTAAATATAAAAGTATTTAAATACTTTTATACAAAAGCTGAGATAGCAAATCAATAGAAAAAAAGTGGGTGTGGGCCGGGCGTGGTGGCTCACACCTGTAAGCCCAGTACTTTGGGAGAATGAGGCGCGCGGATCACTAGGTAAGGAGCTCAAGACCAGCCTGGCCAACATGGTGAAATCCCGTCTCTACTGAAAATACAAAAATTAGCCGGGTGTTGTGGTGGGTGCCTGTAATCCCTGCTACTCAGGAGACTGAGGCAGGAATATTGCTTGAACCCAGGAGGCGGAGGTTGTAGTGAGCCAAGATCGTGCCACTGCACACCAGTCTGGGTGACACAGCAAGATTCTGTCTCAGAAAAAAAAAAAGGGGGGGTGTCAGAGTTGCTGAAAGTAACAAATTCTACCTTTATTCCTCAAAGAGATGAAAAACTCTATGTACATGTGAGTATACCTATATATAACATACACATAAAATACATAAGTGGTTTTAAACAAAAACATGAGACACGGGTCACACAGGAAAAGCGCCAGAGTAAGTGAACAGTTAAGAATGAAATACCAAAACAGGAAAGTTACAATGAGAGTAGCTGAGTGTTGATTTACTGGAAAAGCAAACATGATTAACATATTTAACATTAATGGGTGCTAAAAAATACTTCAGCCACTTTCATTTGAATGAATCAAAAGAAGGTAATTTAGTTAAATTTCTACAAAAATTAAGTAAGACTGGAAATGATTGTATCATTTTAATTACAGACCACAAAGAAAATGAATAATAAAAATGATATCAGGATTAAAGAATTCTGCTTAATTAAATATTAATTAAAGTGATCAACACATCAAACATAATGTACCTCTTTACCAAATACATAATTCAGAAACATATAGAGTATAATTTAATCCTTATTAGGATAATTCAAAATAAATTAATAATTATAATGCCTAAAGGTTAGATATAAAAATCACTATTGTTTTGAGGAAGTTTTTGAGGATTAACGACTCTCCACCAATGTTTATGAGTATCTGGCCTATGACTGGAAGAGTGCTAGACGCTTTCGTAAGTCCATTCTCATTTATTCTCCGAAGCAACCCTGAGAAGTATGTGGTATCTTGACTTTACAGCTGAAAAACCTAGGAATCTAGGAGTTTTACATGCTCCTGGTCATGACACAGCTTTAAAGGTTAGACTGAAAAGAGAAATTTCACCTGACAAGGATTCCTCCAGCCCTGTGTCACAGGTATGACTTTCAACATACCCAGAACACCTTTAATCACAATTTAAATGGGGCAAATTTTAATTAAACAGTTGATGCAATATTTAAGATGGACAATCAAAATTTCAGTCACATATTTAGAAAAGTCATACATAACACATTAGAAGTACATTAAGAGGTGAAAATACAGAGAGAACTGTGCAGATACCACTGTGCTATTTGAACAGCAAGTTACTATGGCACCTAAAGGGGATAGAGGGTAGGAAGTTATTCAGCCATTCAGGCACAGGAACCCACGAAAACATAGGTGGCCACTAAAAGACACTTCATGTGAAAACCATGGAAGCTAAATATCACCAAGTACCACATCTAGAACTAGGCCCTTTTTGTTTTAGAAGCAAGAATTCTCTCAAGATTTGAAATTGATCCAAAAAGGGACTAACAATGTTTCTACTGACTATCTGTTAAAATGATGGCATCACTTTTGGCAGAAATGATCTCACTCACTTTATGAGAATAATAATTTAATATGTACATTAAAGAAGCCCAGTCGATACCTCTTTGCAGTAATAAAGAAATCTTAAAATGTACATACTTCTATGTAAAATAGGAAGTAGGAGAGAAAACTTATTTGGGGATGGAGAGGCAGTGAGGTTAATTCTTCAGGTATTACTAAGGTAAACAGAAAGACATTTGACTAAAAAATAAATAAGTCTCACTTTTTTAGTAATTTTAAAGTTGTGTTTTCTTTAATAATTCACCAAAGGAATTTGCTTGAATTAACTATATAAAAAATAAATACACACACAGAGGCAGGCAGAGAGAGAGGGAGAATATGAGAGAGTGTGTGTGTGTGTGTCAAAAACATTATTTCGAACTCAACATACTTTAGGTTAACCATTTTTAAATGTTCATTCTGCCCTCCCTCTCCCTACACATATACTTTCCAGCCCTGAAATCTGTGATTCTTCACCCATATTAAACTGACTGATTGAGCCCACCTTTCCTATCAGGAGAGAGGCTGGTGCAAAATTATATCTTTTTTTTTCTACATTAAAAATGAATTGAAATAGGAGAAAATGAGTCAACTAAATGTTAAACCCACATAGACTTTGAGAAAGTTTGTAATCAGTATCTACATTAATAGACATTAGCATTTTTGTCTAAATGTTACTGATAATCGACATTATTTCCAGTTTTAGAGATTGATATGAGCAACTCAATCAACAAACGGAACATACTGTCTAACGAATAAAACAGATAAAAAGTTACATTCTGAAGACAGTCCCTTTAACTCTTCATTGTAATTAAGAACTTAAGTAACTTCACGATCGTAGTGGCTTTACAACAAAACAAAATCATGAGCTTCACACCATGAAACTGTCCGTCTGCATGAAATGGATGACACCAAGCTCCGTGGACTCTTAAAAACCATGTATTTTGTATGTAAGAAGATGAATTGGATAGTAGAGGCAGAATTCTATAAAGGAACGCTGTGTCCTCCCAACACGTATATCTTGAGACCTAATCCCCAATGTGATGGCATTTGGAGGCGAGGCCTTTGGGAATGATTAGGTCATGAAGGTGGAGGCCTCATGAAGGCAATTAATGTGTCAATAAAAGAAACCCCAGAGAGCTCACTCGCCTCTTCCATTATGTGAGGACACAGCGAGAAGATGGTCATCTGTGCACTGAGAAGCGGGTCCTCACCAGACACCGAATCTGCCAGCACCTGGACCTTGGACTTCCCAGCCTCCAGAACTGTGAGAAATATAAATCTGTTGTATACAAGCCACCCTTTCTATGGTAGTTTGTTATAGCACCTCGAATGGACTAAGGAAAAAAAACAAGTTAAATACACTTTTGGAAGTGACAAATGATAACTACTGGAGTGATAGGTATTGACAAATGCCTATAAATGGGAATAAAATAAATGAGTTTGGTATGGACAAGCCTTCCAGATCTGTCCTCCCAGCCCTCTCACTTTCACTTCTTCACAAGTACAATTTACAACTGCAACTTGTGTTTGCTCTATCATTTTTGTTCCAGAGGAAGAGGGATTTGTCCTCTTACTCAACTTAAATTTCCTCTTATTATGCTCAGGATCATACAAGCTTCCATTCTTTTCTTTTTTCTTTTCTTTTTCTCTTTTTTTTTCAGACAGGGTCTAGCTCTGTCACCCAGGCTGGAGTGCACTGACATGAACACAGGTCACTGCAGCCTCAACTTCTCTTGGGCTGAAGGAATCCTCTGCCTCTGCCCCCAGAGTAGCTAGGACTACAGGTGTGCATTACCATGCCTGGCTAATTTTTCTATTTTTTGTAGAGATGGGGTTTCACCATGTTGTCCAAGCTGGTCTTGATCACCTGAGCTCAAGCGATCCACCTGCCTTGGTCTCCCAATGTGCTCGGATTACAGGCATGAGCCACTGAGCCCAGCCCCATTCTTCTTAATACCAAAAAATGTACCAATGTTCTTAAGGAACTTTCTTTTTCCAGGTTTTCCATCTCTTTGGCATTTACACATGTTCACATTACACATGTAATTAAAACAAAACAAAACCAGTAAAATATAGTATAATTGGCCCTCCGTATCCATGGGTTCCACATTTGTGGATTCAACCAACCACAGATTGAAAATATTCAGAAAAATTAAAAATTCCCATAAAGTTCCAAAATGCAAAACTTGAATTTGCCTTGTACCGAGTACTATACTGAATCCACAAAATGTTGTGTAATCATGTAAAGTATACAGGTAATCATGTAAAGTATACAGGATAATCTGTGTAGGTTAGATTAAAATATTAGATCATTTTATAGCAGGGCTTGAGCATCCTTGGATTTTGGTATCCGTGGGAGTCACAGATCCTAAGGGATGATGATATTGCCTTACTGTCCTGCTGTTCTTGTTTCAAGCTTCTTAAAAACACAGAGTTGCTTCTCATTGTGAATATGTCTTCATGGACCATTCATTTACTAACTCCAATGATTTCTATTCTTAGTTTTTATTTAATAAATTAAAATTAGGCTGGGCGTGGTAACTCAAACCTGTAATCCCAGCACTTCGGGAGGCCAAGGCAGGTGGATCACTTGAGGTCAGGAGTTTGAGACCAGCCTGGCCAACATGGTGAAACCTTGTCTCTACTAAAAACACAAAAATTAGCTGGGGGTGGTGGCATACACCTGTAATCCAAGCTACTAGGGAGGTTGACGCAGGAGGACTGCTTGAGCCCAGCAGGTGGAGGTTACAGTGAGCCGAGACTGTGCCATTGCACTCCAGCCTGGGTGACAAAGTGAGACTCCATCTCAAAAAGATTAATTAATTAATTAAAATCATTTTTCTTATGGTACCTACTGACACCTTAATTGCAAAATCCAAAAGGTAATTTTCAATCCTTATTTTACTTGACGTTTCTGCAGATAGGCAGAAAGATCACGTAAAATAAGGATTGAAAGGCACAGCTGAGCACTCTCTCCCTCCTAAACCCTCTACTCTTCCGGTAATCTGACTTATCATAATTCATTTATAAACTAAGATCATGACCTGCATCTCTAAATAAATATTATTCATTTATATTAAAGTAATAAACAGAAAACTTGAATCAAAGATATGTGAAACTTAAAAGTCTCATCCTCCTCATCTACCTGGCTACTGCCTTGAGATACCAATCACCTCTACTTTCAACTGATCCCAATCTCCAATCTTGATCTCCTAAATATCTAATTTTATAAATTCTTACTATAAATCACCACCTCCAGTTTTGATTTTCTCTTTTCCCCAAAATTCCTGAATGTCATACCTAAAATCCAGGCTCAAAATCCTTAGTTGGTTCCCTGTCCTCTAAAGAGCAATGCCATGCATTTAATGAACTTTTTAAAAAGGTCCATCACATGCCAGTTACTTTGATACATGTTGTATAAACAAGAATCTCCTAACCTGGGAATCATGATCATTTAAATGAAGGAATGGGCAGCAAAACTAGGACAGGTACAGTAACAGACATAGTGGGTGGAGTCAGAGAAGTAATAGGTAAGACTTTGAGATTAAAGAGGTAAGACTCTGAGATTAAATGCTGCTGTATTCAGTCTTAAATGATGAGCAAGAATGAACCTGTTAAAGAAGAGGGTAGGAAGCAGGTGTGGTGGCTCACACCTGTAATCCCAGCACTTCAGCAGGCTGAGTTAGGTGGATTGCTTGAGCCCAGGAGTTCGAGACCAGCATGGGCAACATAGCACAACATCATTCCTACAAAAAATATTTTAAAAATTAGCTGGGCATGGCCGGGCACGGTGGCTCACGCCTGTAATCCCAGCACTTTGGGAGGCGGAGGCAAGCAGATCACCTGAGGTCGCAAGTTCGAGACCAGACTGACCAACATGGAGAAACCCCATCTCTACTAAAAATAAAAAAATTAGCTGGGTATGGTGGCACATGCTGTATTCCTAGCTACTCAGGAGGCTGAGGCAGGAGAATCATTTGAACCCAGGAGGCGGAGGTTGCGGTGAGCTGAAATTGCACCATTGCACTCCAGCCTGGGCAGCTAGAGTGAAACACCATCTCAAAAAAAAAAAAAAAAAAAAAAAGCTGGGCATGGTGGCACATGCCTGTAGTCCCAGATACGTCAGAAGGCTGAGGTGGGAGGATGGCTTGAGCTTAGGAGGGGTTGAGGCTGCAGTGAGCAGGAGATCCTGCCACTTGCATCCAGCCTGAGCGACAGAGACCCTGCTCTCAAAAGGAATGGAAAGAAGGAAGGAAGGAAGGAAGGAAGGAAGGAAGGAAGGAGGAAGGAAGGGAGGGAGGAGGGAGCGAGGGAGGAGGAGAGGGGGAGGGAGGAAAGGAGGGAGGGGGAGGAAGAAAAGAGAAGAGGGTAGCAAAGTGAGCGTACAAAAAAGAGAATGCAAAAGATGAAACTGAAAAGTGAAGATTAAGCTTTCCATACCCAGCAATCTATTTTCTCTACTAGATTGATGGTTCTCAAATTGTATCATGCACATAAGTCATTTGGTGTGTTTCTTAAAAATACTGATATGAGACCCACCCATAGAGATTCCACCTCATCAGATCAGTATCCATACCAGGGAATCCACATCTTTTACATTGACCATGGGTGGCTTTGATATTGGCACAACCATAAATTCTATAAAATGCTCCTAGAGATAATGGGGAGTCATGAGAAGTTTCTTGGCAAGGAGCAAGCACATGTAAACATCAGATTGGCTTTTAACGAAGCTCCCTAGAAAGCATGTGCAGGATTCATATGAAGAGGGTAAGTCCAAGTCAGGGATACCAGCAGGGACACAGAGGGAGACCAGGAAAGAATGACTGACTCAAGTAATGCCAGCAAGGATGGTCACAGAGTACATGACATACATCAATGGGAAATGAAATAAGAAGAAGTTGGAGAACAACTCCTACCTATTTCTTACATATTGGTAGCGAGAGAGAGAGCAGGACAATGGCCAGGTGTCTATTTCATTATTATTATTATTATTATTATTATTATTATTATTACTATTACACTTTTATTTTCTGAGACAGTGTCCCGCTCCGTTGTCCATGCTGGAGTGCCAGTGGCACGATCTCGGCTCACTGCAAACTCTGCCTCCTGGGGTCAAGTGATTCTTGTGCCTCAGCCTCCTGAGGAGCTGGGTGCACCACCACCCTGGGCTAATTTTCTCATTTTCAGTAGAGACGGGGTTTTCCCATGTTGGGCAGGCTGGTCTCGAACTCCTTGCCTCAAGTGATCTGCCCGCCTCAGCCTCCCAAAGTTCTGGGATTATAGGCGTGAGCCATGGAGCCTGGCCAGGTGTGTAGGATAAGGTAAAACATGTCTAGCTTTGAGCAGGCTACATTGACAGTGATGCAGGATAAGGGAAGTAGGACACAGAAATCTTACATTCAGAGGAGCAGGATGGGTTGGGTTGAGCTGAATGATTTTGGAGTCCTCAACATAAAGATGAGTAACGAAGACCATAATAGTCAACATGCTTACACTGGAAATCCAAAATCCTAGCATGCTACACAGAAAATACTTTGTAATCGGACTCCTGACTACTTCTTGAGCTTATTTTTAACTGCTGTCTTCTACATATCTTTTTATAAAATATATTTGTGATTTCTGTCATTAAATATTTCAAACAAATAGAAAAGTTCAGAAAAGATTCTAATAAACACTGGCAGCTACTACCCAGATTTAATGAATCTTAATATTCTGTCAAATTTGCTTCAGAATTTTAAAATAAAATTAACATAAAGTCACAGTTGAAGACCCTCTTTCCTTTCACAATCCTGTATCCCTCCTTACCTCCTCAGAGGTAACTTTTTTCTTGAATCTGGTTTTAATCATTTATTGCATCTTTTTATATTAACCCTAACGTGTACATCCACAAACAATATACCTTAGTGCTTTCCATGTTTCCACACATTACATAAATTCTATGAAACTATAAGAATCATATGCAATTTACTTTTAATAATTTTAATATTATGTTTACTTCATGTAAAAGTAAAATATTTTATCATTGCTGAATAATATTTTGTACAAATTTACCACAGTTTACTCATACAATTTCCTATTGATGAACAGGTGGTTAACAACCCATTGAATTCTATACTCCAGCCAAACCAACCACGTGTGGAACCCAAATATTCATGTGGCACAGATGTTTAGCTTTGGTTCATTTGATTGCTCTGCCTGAGATATTTTTCCTAGCATTAGCACATTAGCACTCAATATTTCTTTCTTTTTTGGGTCCCTGTAAAATTCTTGATCTTCAACTAGGCAGAGCAAAAAAATAGGCACTTGATAATTATTTATTGGATAAATAAAGTGTCTAGCTCCTGAAAATTAATTGATAGAGCCCCTACTACATTTCAGTTTTTAGAGTAACATAAAAGCCGTGTCAAATAAATCCCACCCTCATGACACTAATAATGAAGAAAGAGAATATCAAAACCAATAAGGACAAAAAAGGGTGTGTGTGTGTGTGTGTGTGTGTGTGTGTGTGTGTGTGTGTGTAAACTAGATCATAATATATTGCAATGTGAAAAGGTCAGTTACTCAAAGAAACCTTAATTCTGTAGTGATATGAAATACTAAATTTTCATATGACTACAGAGAATATGATTATGAAATAATTTATAGAACAAATTAAACAACATTTTATAATAAAATGAACAAATTAATAAAATATGCGTGTATACATTTAAGTCCTAATGGGAAAACATGCACTTAATGAAAACAACAACTAGAAAACCAAATTAAGCAAAGGTGATAGAAGAAAGAGCTGACTACAAAGATTTACAATGTTCCAAGATTGTAAAATTAAGTGCTTCTCCCCATTTAGATGTATTACAAATATTACACAGGAGCAAATAACATAGCAGATGGCTTTCCCTATAAAAATTAGAAAGAATTATTTAAAATTTAAAACTAAAAAATAACACATAGCAAGTTCAGAATAGATATTAAGAATAAAAGAGATCCAATAATTAAAGAATGAATCCTGACTAATGAAACTAAAATAAGACAAACATGGCAATCCAAGAAAACATACCTGTCAATGAAATAATCAGAAACAAAAATAAATCCAGGCGGGCACACAGTGTGTCTTCCCAAATACCAGCCAACAATCCATTTCTGTAAAATGAGTAATTCTGTAGAATCTCTTGTTATAATTTCAAGCTTAATTTTGAAATGTAGCAAACTATAGGAAGACAAACCATTACCTATAGTTTGGCAGGAAGAGGAAAGCAAGCAAGACTCTAAACCCAACAATCATGACAGAGCTGTATTAAAGGCCAATTTTAATATCACTTGTGTGATTTAATGTTCAAAGTAATATCTGCCTTTTGGAATGCTGACTCAATAATGCCTTGTTAGTATCCAAAACCAGGTTACCTGTAAATTTAAAACAACTACAAAAAATACAATAATTGATTTTGTAAATGAAAGTGGGCCTAAGTGCCATATTCTTGCAATGATATTACAGCATGCAATTTACAGAAAAATTGGATTAAATTGGGATTAAAATGGGATGAGTGAAATAAGGCAATATCAATGAATCTTTAATTAGACAGAAAACAGAGTTCCTTATCAACTGACTAGGATTTTCATCTCTTTGGAGCCCTAATTTACCATGCAAATTCATGGATAAAAGCTGGAAAAAGGAAAGAGATCATAGTTAGAAGTCTTTTATGGTCAGCCATTAATACTGACTTCAGGCAAATTACTTAATTTTACTGTGCTTCTAACAGTGCTAAAATAGGCCTAATTATAACTAAACACACTCTAAAACCATCGTGAACATTAAATAAAATAACACCCGGGATGTGTCCTGCATTTATTTCTCTTGTCTATAGAAATTTATCTTTTACGTAATAAAATAGCCTTCATTTCTCTATTGCTCGAAACACTAGTTCCCTCATTTACAAGATCCAAATAAGAATGAATAATCTCGTAACATTCTTGTGTGGCATATCTTAGTAGATACAAAGACATTTAAGAGAATTTCACCACCAAGTGTATATTTGTGCATGTGTATTAGTTATTCCAACTAGCTACTCTCACCTGAAGCTCAAATGTACCTCCTCAGAAAAGCCTTCCCAGGCTGGTAAAATAGTACCTGCCAACCAGTGCATCTAGGTTCACTAACCCTTTATTCTTGCTGTATTTTTGTTTTTGGCATTCATTGTCAACTGACATATCTACACTTAAATGTTTACTGATTGCTTATTCCCACTGCAAAGTAAGGTTCAATGAGAGCAGAGAATTGATATGTTGTTTGCTGCTGAATTGCTGGCATATACTATTTGCCCAATAAATATTTGCTCAATACAAGCACACGCTAAAAATAAAATTACCCGGAGATCATCTCTTGAAAAGAAAATTATCTTTTGAGCTAATGGAACACTTGCTTAAATTCCCATATCTTAGCATTACAATGGACACTATGGGATTAGAAAAAACAGATTCTGTGCCTCTTTTGTACATACAAAAATGATCAAGACGCTGGAGTTGGCATCATCTTGGGATAGGCTTAGACTGAGAAATAAATACCAATTTCAAATGTAATCTTCAAGCTCTAGTGAATGAATTAATCATAATTTCTTAGCAAATAAAAGCTCAGCAATCTGAGAGCACCTACTGAATAATGACTCCATATTTTTAATGTCCATTATACGACAGACACTGTTTTTGATGTTTTATATTCATGACTTTATTGACTCTTCAATAAAAGCCTCACGGTGACCACAATATCACTTTTGTATTCTATGTGCCAATTTGCTAAGGTATTTCACATAATCATTTATATTCATTTTTTCTCAAAGATGAGATAGTTGCCCATAATGTGCAATGTGTAAACTGAAATCATGACTCAAAGAGATGAATAAAATTTACCCAAATAACACAGAGATTGAAGTGTTAGAGCCAGGATGCATACCCAAGCCTGTGATTTGAAAGCTTCACATTCTGTCTAAAATACATTTCTGATCAACATTTTCCAAACTGTCAAGCACTTCAACCTGGAGTAGAAAATATGTATCTAGTTCTCTCTCCTGTCAACCATTCAGAGTATCTGCATCCAATCTCTGCTTCATTCTCAAAGAAATACCACTTGCCTGGATACCAAAGTAAGTCCATCTAGAGTTTGAAGAGCTCAGCTTTATTTTAATTACATTAGAAAGATTAGATTATGCTGTATTACCCAAGGGCTTACATCTACATGCCAGACCTACATTCTACATCTGAAACAATAAAGGAACATAATTGCCATGTACTATATCACATTTAATATACAGTAGATATATCATCTCAAAAACACATCCTAGCTCTGCTTACAAGCCTGTTATATAAAGTGTCAGTGACCAAAAGTAACACTTGAAACCCAGAATTAAAAGATGCTTCATCAGATACTTGTGTAAGAATACACAGAAACATACATTTATAATCTGTACATATGCATGTTTATGTATGTATGTTATATACCTATAACACATTTAACATACTAGCACTTCTTAAGTTATCAGAAATTTTCAAAACAAATAAGAATATTTTAAAAACAATAATATTTCATAAGTTCGGTGTACCCAATTAAATACAAATCACTTAAAAATACTGCTTGCTCAGGTTTCTTAATGTCATAAATTTCGAATATGACAAATTTAAGCTTTCTCTACCCTTTTTTCCATTTCAATTATATCCATTGTTAAATATAGTAAATTCAATTTCTATTTCATTGTTTAAAACTCTTGAACGTTTATGGCTTATGGTAAGGAGTGGTTTGGCTTATTCTTTTATGTAGTGTAAAGTAGGAATAATCACTTTCTCCCTTTGTTTTACTATATTTTTTTAAAATCACTTGTAAAATGTGATACAATGGGATGTAAAACCATAATTTTAAGAGTAGACAGATGAGTAATAGGAGTTGACTTCCTGGTTTTCACTACATTGTAATTAAGAATTCTTGGAAGGTAGCTTAGGGGACAGTTTTAAAAAAGATTTATGATGTACTTTTAAAATCTTGAGCATGGACAAAGGTTTATCTTTGAAGTTTTGGGATATAATTACAGTGTAAATAGACTTCTGGTTCATATTGCTCTTACAAGAGCACTTCCTCTTTGCAGACTGAGGTTTCCGGCTACTCTAGTCATTGTTCTGAGGGAGTCAGAACAAAAATTAATAAAAGTTAAAAGTTAATCACACTTTTCCCTTAATTTCTAGAATAATATCTGATATTCTTTAATTTTACACTCACTTCCAAAAAAGGCCTCACTGGTAATAGAAAGCCTGGCTCATGCTGGGATCTCAGCTCTGCCCCTTCCATTTCACCTTGCATGGATACACTGACGAACTAACATGGATGCAGCCAAAACATGTTTTATAACATAAATTAAGGCTTTACTGCAGAAAAAAAAAAATCTATTTTTGTCTAATAAACAAATAACAATCTACTGTTTATGAACTGCATTTATTTTACTCAGAACATGTAAATACTTGGAGCCTAGTATCTCAGATTAGGAGAATAAACCACCACCATGACTTAAAATAAAATGGACCAAAAGAGATCACTAATATACTTTTAAAGAGATGTTTAAAATGCATGCCTTGTTAAGTAAACACCGTCTTTAAAAAAATTGCAAAGGAAAAAAAAAAAAAAAAACTGTTTTATGCATGTTGATCTTTTCACCAGATTTTCTTACATTAGCACCTAATTCTAATCATAAAACACACATTTGCTAATAAATGAGATTACATAATATAAAATGCATGCCAAAAATGCAAACACAAGAAAATCCAAGGATACATAAAGTTTACTTTAGCAATCTACACCTGGAGAAAGGGAACATAAAGGTTTAGGGGTTTCATCTCTTAAGATGAACGAGACAAAGATTTTTTCATCTCAATTTGCATCTTTTAATTCGCCTCAATGTCTAAAGACATTGAGGGTCCCCCACTCACTACTCCTCATGGTTGAAAATAATCTTCGAGGGAGCTGGGACCTTCAGACCTGTGTGTGGAATCTCAGTCAGTGGGTGGAGCTCTTGCCAGGCCTCTTTGGGTGTGGGCATCTCAAGACGGATGTGGTGGTTATCTATAAGCAGGCATGTGCTAGGCATTCCTGGCCGTGACTGGGGGTCCTTAACCTGGGCTCAAGTGGCCCTAACCTCTTGGAGTGAGCCTCCATGCTGGCTGGGGCTTCTGTGTCCTGAAGCAGATGCCTGCACACTCCAGGTCACCAAACATGTCTAGTCCTTCCTACTGTCTCCTCCAGTGTTATATAAAAGCAGCAGCTTGGCTGGGTACGGTGACTCACACCTGTAATCCCAGCACTTTGGGAGGCCGAAGCGGGAGAATCACAAATTCAGGAGTTAAAGACCAGCCTGGCCAATAAGGTGAAGAAACCCTGTCTCTACAAAAAATACAAAAATTAGCTGGGCATGGTGGCGTGCATCTGTAGTCCCAGTTACTTGGGAGGCTGAGGCAGAAGAATCGCTTGAACCCGGGAAGCGGAGGTTGCAGTGAGCCAAGATGGTGCCACTGCACTCCAGCCTGGACGACAGAGTGAGACTCCATTCCCAAAAAAAAAAAAAAAATGCGGCAGCTTTCCTTTATATCTCATTTAACAAAACAAAGCTTAGCTTTAAGGCAATAATAAAATATTAATAGATCAATAATAAAATATTAAGAGATTCATGGTGCATTATCACATTATTCTAATTACCTAGAATAGTTGGTATCAATATATAATACTTTGTCAAAGGCAATTTACTAGATAATTTACCTCCTTTATTTATCCTCCTTTGTGTAAATAAATATTTATTCCAATCTAGAAATGCCAAATTAGAATTAGAATATTTATATAAATGACAATAGCTGCCAATTAGTAAAACAGAAGTATGGCATGGCATCTTTCCTTATTCTAAGAAATACAAAGAACAAAATTGATTGGCACCAGGAAATTGTCATCACAACATTGGACAAAATAACCTTTGTGGCAAAATGTTAGTAGAACTGTGATGATATCTTACCTCTGCTTCTGCAAACACCCAATCCTTTCGATGACCTCTTTCCCATCCAGTAATTCTGTATTGACTTCTGGTTACCTAAATCTACCAGATATTTAATTATTCCCATCCAAGCCAGTTATCTCTTAATAGGACTTGTGCTTGAAATTATAGCTCAATAGACTTATGTAACAATAAGACAAGTACAAGAGTATTATTCATAATAACCAAAAAGTTGGAAATAATCCAATGTCCAACTAATGAATGATTGAACACAGTGTGGTATATGTATACAAGAAAATATTATTCAGCCATAACAAGGAAGAAAACAGACATATGCAACAAATGATGAACTTGGAAAACATTATGGTAAAGGAAAGGAGAAGTCACAAAAGACCACACATATACAATTTCATGTTTGTAAAACATACAGAATAGGTAATTTCTAAAGTAAATCAGTATTTGCTTAGAGAATAAGGCATATGGAGGAATAAATGTCAGTGTCTGAGAGATGAAGGAGGTGACAGCTAATGAGTATTATTTTTTGAGGTAATGAAAATATCCTGAGTTTGAGAAGAGAAAAATTTTCTGAAGTTGTACAACGGTGAATATACTAAAAACAATGTAATTGGATACTTTAAATGGGTAATTTTATGGTATGTGAATTATATCTCAATAAAGCTATTATTAAGATGAGAAATTCCTAAAGCAAAGTGAAATTTGCTTTTTATAAAAAGCAATTCCACAAGTTCATCTACCTAAACTTTTCCAAAGTTGGAACAAACAGAATTCTCCCTTATCATTGCAAATATTATGGCCAGAAAATAAATTTCAGAGAAGAAAGGAACCAATCAAGTGAGCCAGAAATACAAACACATTTGGGAGAGTGTAATTTACATCTGTATAATTACAAGTACATGTCACTCAGTGAACCACTACTATATTTTCCTGGAAAACTGTTTATGAAACAAAGGTAAATAGGAAAGATACAAAACATTAGATATAATATGATCTCATGTATACACACACGTATTTCCACAAATATCCACATACAAATATATTCCAATGTTAACAGTGGGTTGCCTTTGAACAACAGAATTACCACTGATTTTCTTTTACTATGTTCTCGGTTACTGTAGTGGGCTGAACAGTATTCCCTCAAAGATATACTTCGAAGTCCTTACTCCTTGAACCTGTGAAAATGCACTTATTTGGAAATAATATCTTTTCAGATTCTTAAATCTTGAGATAAGAGCATCTTGGATTTACATTGCTCCCTAAATCCAGTATCTGGTGCCCTTGTAAGAGAAAGGAGAAGGAAGTTTGACAACAGAGCCACAGGGGGAAAATCATGATGAAACAAAGGTAGAAATTGGAATGATCAAACCACCAGTGGGGAATGTCAAATACTATCGTAGCCTCCAAAAGCTTAGAGATAGTTAGGAACAAATTTTTCCTCAAACTGTGCAGACGGAACCCATACTGCAGACACCTAGATTTCAGATTTCTGGCATTCTGAAATGTGAACTGATTTTTATTGTTTGTAGCCTCCCTGCTTGGGGCAGTTTGTTGCCACAGCCCGAGAAAATAGTTATATTTCATGGTTTTTAACTTTTTAAAATTCCGAAATGATTGTAGACTCATAAAGTTGCAAAAATAGTGCACAATGTCCCTTAAACCCTTCACTCTCTTCTGCTAATGTTGACATGTTTCATGATTGTGGTACAATATCATTACATTACTGTAGTAAATACCATGCCGCATTTATCAATAACTGCTCTTTTTTATTGTTGAGCAATACTCCACTGTACAGATGTACCAGTTTATTTAACAGTCCACTTCTTGAAAGTCATTTAGGCTATTTTCCAGTTTGTAGCTTTTACAAATAAAGCTGCTATGAAAATTCATATATAGATTTTGTGAGAGCATAGCTTTCACTTACCTGAAATAAATGCCCAAGAGTGTAATTTCTGAATCATATGATAAATGCATATTGACCTTTATAAAAAAATTGCCAACTTACTTCTTGAGATGGCTGTAGCATTTACATCCACCAGCGACATATGGGAGATCCATTTTCTCCACATCCTCATGAGTATTTGGCATCACCAACATTTTTCTTTGTTCCAGCCATTCTAATAGGGTGTGGTGCTATCTCATTGTGGTTTTTAACTTGCATTTACCTAATAGCAAGCGATGCTCACCATATTTTCATAGGCTTATTTGACATCTGTAGATCCCTTTTCTGTGTAATGTCTGTTCATGTCTTTTATCCATTTTTGAATTAGGTTGTTCAAGCTTTTACAGTTGAGTTTTGAGAGTCCTTTATATATCAGATACACAAATCCTTTGTCAGATATGTAGTTTGTAAATATTTTCTCTAAATCCATAGCTCATCCTTTCATCCTCTTAACGAGGTGTTTTACAGAGCAAAAGTTTTACTTTCATGATGCCAAATTTACCATTCATTCCTTTTGTAGGGTGTGCTTTTGGGATCATATCTAAGTACTGTTTGCCTAATCCTAGACATTTTCTAAATTTTTATGAGAAGGTTTCATGAGAAAATTGAAGTTGCATGTTAATGAGTGACATTCAAGGAAGAATTGCATTTTAAAGAACCTTAAATGTATTACATCTCACTTAAGTAATATGCTTTATTTGAAAATCTCTTACATCCATTTAAACATACACGTTATACATATAAAAGTCTCATATAGCGGATATCATATGCTTAGTTTTCTTTTATTGTGAAATAGAAACAAATTCCCCTATTCCTTGAGTACAGTGAACTATTTCTCTTCTCTTTCGAAAAGAAATAGAGTCATAAAATTAATACTGTATTTTGAGGTCTTATGATGAGTGCTGTAGATAATGATACTAGTATTAACAGTAATAACAGTAAAAGGTTGTGCAGGGCTTATTATATGTACTAGATTTTATGCCATATATATATATTATTTGTATTCATTTATGAAATCTTAAGTGGAGAAAAAGCCGCTAAGTGTTATATTATTATTCTCATTTCATACATGAAAATTCTGAGAAGTTAAATAACTTGGTCAAGTGACAGAGCTAGTAACTGGTAGAGATAAGACATAAATCCATTTGTTTGGTTCCAGAATTAATCCCTGAAGCACAACAAACCAAATTAATCTAGAAAGACATCTAAATAGTGGAGTGATAAGGCAGATGAAATATTAAAAATAAGTCTACATAATTAATGCACATGCATTGGTAAGCAGAAGTTATATGTCCTATGTGGAGATATGTTTACGATTTATATATGATAGTATGATGACTAGAGAGCTAACTAATTATTGTTAAACAACGAATGTCTAAAGTTTTTGGCAGAAGTTAAGTGGCTTTGGTCAAGGTTTCAATATTTGAAAAAGAGAAACTAGAGTATGAATCTGAGAGACCAAGGAAAGTTTTGTTAGGACTTAGACAAAGAATAAAGGAAACTGGAGCAAATTTAGTTTAGAATTTAGACAATGATTTTTTTTCTGGAGGTCAGGAAAAAATATTCTAGTACAAAAACCAGGGTATTCACTTCTTAGAGGGCTAGAAATCTTAGAGGTTAGGAAATCAAGATTGAACAAGGGAAACCCTAAAAAATATATTCAAAATAGAAAGTAGCTAGACACCTCATATATTTCATTTGGCTGAGACGACCATCTAGAAATAAGCTGGTAAACTCATGGCCAGAAATCTTGTGTTTTTCAACAAACACTGCATCTATTATGTCTAAGAACTCAGTTCCTGGTACATTACATGCTCAAATGCTCAAATGCTTATTAGTCCTTAACCTTTGATTATTTGGAAGTGGTCAGGGTACTCCAGGCACATGTCCTTAGAAAAATTCCCTAACTGCTTGCTTCCCTGCCTCCTACTTCCTCCTTCCTTTCTTCCTTTCTTTCTTTCAGGTGGGCAGCAAAATAACACGGAGAAATGTATGTGAAGGGCAAAACCATAAAAATATTCTTGAGTTCTGAAACTGACAGGATTCTAGAAGTCCACCACGAATTAAGCGGGTTTCCTACGTCTACTTGAGATAATACAATTTAAATAAAATGAATCATCATAATCTTAAGGGAGAAAATGGGAACACAAGAAATATGTAAGTATACTTTAAATATTATATAAATATGTACATTTTTCTCTACATCACAAGTAGTTAGGTTCTGGATGTCCTTCAGGGGAGGATGCAACACAGCCTACCCAGAATTTTTTAAATTATAGACTATCAAATAAAAGGAATGCTGCTAAAATAGCTGCAGGGGTTAAAAAAATCTTTTAAGAGGCATCTTTCCCTTCATTCTTATGATTATAGTCTTTTAAGACATAACCCACATCCATTCTTACATTTTGGACATAAGCTTCCAGTTGAGAGGATGTCTCTCATGACCCACTAACAGGAAAACCCAGATGTAATGTTTAGGCTAAAAATGTTTGGCTCTTAAAAGCTGGTCTCTTTTTGCCCCCTTCTTCTTCAAGGAGTGAATGACATCCTGAAAGATATACATACCCTGGGCATCAACTATCACAAATACATTAAAAAAAAAAAAAAAAAAAATTCTCCAGGACCGTCCTTACCTCCATCCTTCAGTTAAATAGCAAGCTATTTCTAACAACATTTTCTGTATCTTGTGAAATGTGATATATAAAATGGTATCACGGTGGTACAGAGCTCTGCAATGGAGTTGGGAAGCCCTTCTAACAAGGACTGCCTATATGACCTACAAGCTTGCAACAAATATTTTAAAAAGAAAAAAAAAAGAAAAAATAGGACCTGAACCTTTGTACCAGGCCACACTGCAATGACCACAATATCCTGAAAAACAGCTGAATTTTGCAAGTGATGCAACTTGAACAGTGACAACGAATGAACTACGGAATCATGTACTAAGCCAGTTGCTTCTACCAAAAATAATTCTTTCAAAACAACTTGTGCATTCACCTTTAGCTTCCTTTCAAAAGCCCCTATTTCCCTCCCTCTCTTGAGGCTTTTCGCCAAATCTGTCTCCTGAATTAGAATTCCTAAGACCCCAATAAATGCCTTGTCTGACTACTTTCCAGTCTGGTCTCTTGCTTTTTCTTAGTTGACATTAAGTGGTGTCAGAGTGGGATATGAAGTGCCTCTCCTCTGCATTACAGAGATAGCAGATTTAGGAAAGGTACCTGCAGGAACCCCTCATGTTCCATCACCTCTTTAATGGCCACGGACCCTGTTGGTGAGTTCTCTCCCCCAAAACCTCTCACCTTAGTTGAGTTTCAGGCTTTTATCAGGTGTCCTTTGCTGCTGTCTGCTGATAAAGGGATTTTTCCCTTTTCGGTGAAAACTGATGCGGACTTCTAAGGGTATTAGGTGCTGAGTCATCCTTTTACAGAATCCCTGCTGGTTTTATGCACAAAAATTACGGTGGGTTATCCTGTGAATTTCTTTCTTGATGGAAAAACCATCATTACAATTGATCGGAAATTACAATGACCAATTAATTGAGGATTTTTGATCTTCCAAAATGTGTTTTCCTCTGCAAAATCAGAAGAACTAAAAAGAAAGATTAAACAGTCTGAGTGACTATTCTGGGAATCTAAGGGATAACAATGCCAAATTAGCTCAAAGACTCTCTAAATTGTGGGCAGGGAGATCTCAGAAGCTTCTAAAATCAAAACTAGAACAAGTGTGCTTCTATCTGCTTGTCCTTGTTCTGTGTTGCCTCCTTCTTCTATCCCTACTCCTTCCATCCCACTGCCATACTGGGCACCCTCTTGCTAACTGCCTGTATAGGCTTCTGGATCTGAACTTCCATTTTTTGATCAACCCCTTAGTGAATCTCCTCTAGTCATCAAGCCCTTATTAAAAGTAAACTGACACTTTGGGAGGCCAAGGCGGGTGGATCAGGAGGTCAGGAGATCGAGACCATCCTGGCTAACATGGTGAAACCCCATTTCTACTAAAAAATACAAAACCTAGCCGGGCATGGTGGCGGGCGCCTGTAGTCCCAGCTACTCAGGAGGCTGAGGCAGGAGAAAGGCGTAAACCCGGGAGGCGAAGCTTGCAGTGAGCTGAGATCTGGCCACTGCACTCCAGCCTGGGCTACGGAGCGAGACTCCGTCTCAAAAAAAAAAAAAAAAAAAAAGGTAAACTGAATGAAAGTGGTTCTGAATATTCTGTTACTTATACTCACTGAACTATAACAGAACTCAGGGCTATTACCAAAGTTATCACTGATCCATTAACTGATCCTGTCAGATTCACCAAATAATTCAACCTCCTTACTAAATCCTATCCGCCAGGTTACTCTAATCTTTACCAGTTGATCCACGTGTTGGTAGCCGAAAGCCATGTTCAAACACAGTTAAGTAAAGCAAGCTGGCATCATCCTTTACATGACCCAGGGGGAAGAAATGAAAACAAAACGTGGAGATTTCTAAAAGGCTCAAAATTAGCCAGAGAATTACATGCTCAAATTGCTGAAGTATTTCCAAAACTACAGACTGGAAAAAGATTCAACAATGCGCTAAAAACCTGAGAAACCAGTCTATAAATACTATGATAGATTGGGGAAAGTCTCTTTACAATACGCAGGATTGGATAAAATTGACTATCAAACTTCCCTTCTGTTTATTTCTATCTTTGTTAATGGTTTAGAGGAATAAATTAGCATCCTAATAAAAAATAAGCAATTAAAGTGGGTGACTATGGAAACCTCCAACCTCCTGAATGTGGTGGGACAATTCTCCAAAACCACCAAAAAAACTGGCCAAAAAAATGCTGCTAACGTCCTAGTTTTTCAGATCCAAACTGCAAAAGTTGTGAACTACCAAATGCAGCACTAGCATTACATGAATCCCCAAAACTTTATAATTCTAAACCTTCTTCCAACCATGCTTTCTATTCCTCTTCCTTGGAGTAACAACAAAATACAAAGGGTTAGGGTTTCAAATCAGCCAATGACAATTTACAATCTCTCCTCATAGCCTTTAAACTTGGGAAACTCTAAGGTGCTCATCAGTTTCTATTAGTTTCTTGAGCTCCCATTCACTTAATTGGCTGAAATTTTCTGGAAGCCCACAAAGCTCATGTGTCTTTCTCTCAAAAGGGTGAAATGCAATCAGCATTGGAAAAAACTACTAAAGAGGGAATCCTCAAGGAACCCACTGAACTCTGTGCCTATATTTTCAGTTCTTGAAAACAAGGTGCAGGGCAGGGCGCGGTGATCCCAGGATTTTGGGAGGCCAAGGCAGGCTCATCACCTGAGGTCAGTAGCTTGAGATCAGCCTGGCCAACACTATGAAAACTCATTTCTACTAAAAATACAAAACTTAGCTGGGAGTGGTGGTACGTGCTTGTAATCCCAGCTACTCAGGAAGTTGAGGCAGGAGAATCCCTTGAACCCAGGAGGCAGAGGTTGTAGTGAGCAGAGATCAGGCCAATAAACTCCAGCCTAGGCAACAGAGACTCTGCTTTAATTTAAAAAGAAAAAAAAAATCACAAAGTTTCATAACAAAAGCTACCAACTCTCTCACAAGTATTTAAGACAGCTAATTTCATGACAGTTTTTTGCTTGATTCCCAAATAATAGAAGCAACGGCTTTTCCTGCCCCCACGATCAAAAGAAAACTCTGTGGGTTCCTGGGATTAGCAGGATACTGTACACAATGAATTCCAAATTTCTCTGTGATAGCTCTAACTCTATATTCCCTTCTAAAAAGCTGACCACCCCAAGTCTCTACAATGGCTAAAAGAAACCTCCTCCTCTTTCGGGAATATTAAGAAGAATCTTCTTGAGCCCACTGCTCATATAATTAGGGAGTCCTGATTACAATCTTCCTTCTCCTCTTTCATTCATGAACAAAATTCTAAGATCTTAGGGGTTCTTACCCCAAGGCAGAGGGACCATCAGAGGCCTTTAAGATATTTACAGCCAAACAGACCCTGTTGCAAAAGGGCCTCTCACCCTGTATGCAAGCCATCACAGCCATGCAAATTTCTTAAAGGCAATTGAAGAGTTAATTATGGGCTATCCATTAGTTGTTTATGTCCCTCACCCTATTAAGGCCTTACTCAACTCTCTTCATACTCAGCATCTCTCTGCTAGCAGACTCACTTCTAACAAGACCTTCCAAGGTAACTATTGCTTTCCACAACTCTATAAATCCAGACCTTATTTCTTCCTTCTGACAAGATGTCACATACCTTACTAGCCCCTAGATAGGATCTATAGAAAACCCCCACTCCAAATGCTGAGCTTATCCGGTTTACTGATGGATCCTACCTTCAAAATAACTCAAGGAAATATCAAGCTCTCTATGCTGTTGTCTCACTGTCTGAAACGACCAAAAGTGGTTCCCTAACCAAGGCCACTTCTGCCCAACAAGTAGAACTTGCCACTCTCTCTGAACACCTATACTGTCCATTAATAGGACTGCACTTAGCTACACTTACAGCTGCTGAGCCTTTGGGGTGGCACATTATTTTGGTTCACTCTGGAAACTAAAAGGTTTTCTAACCGCTACTGGCCAAAAGATAAAAAAAACAGCTACTATGTCCTAAATTACTAAAAACTATCCAAAACTCTAGTCTTTTGCAATAATTAAAATCCCAGGACACTCAAAAACTGATACTAAAGAAGGTAAATTACTTGGCTGACTTAACTGCAAAAGCCACAGCTTCTGTGAACCAGCTACCCTTAGCTCAATATCCCCTTAAGCCCACTAATGACCAATTTGATAAAATGAAAAACTGCATCCTCAATGTGCAACAGATACCCTCCCAAATTAGAAATAAAAAAGGAAAACTCCAGGAAATTTTCATGACCCTAAAACCAACCTATGGTATGGGCCCAATAAGAGATCTTGACAGATGGCCTTCAAGATCGATCTTTAAATACTATTTATTCATCACTCAACCCCCTGGGGAACTGATTAAATGATTCCTTGGGGAAAAAATATTACTAGAAACTGTCCCAAAGGTCACTCTTCACATTTTATCACATATGGCAAGTCTATCCCCAACACAGCCCTAGAAAACGTATTCATAATTCTACGGGACATTTTCCTTTGCCTTCATGAACTTTTGAGATACGGCAGATGGGCTTTATCCAGCTACCACCATCTCAAGGAAACAAATTTGTCTTGGTTATGATTTGTATGATTTCCCACTGTGATAAAGCCTTTCCCTTCACAAGCAACAGCCTTACCAGTAAGTAAAATCTTGTTACAGAAAAATAATCCCCACATGGGACTTATCCTTGGAACTGAACAGTGACTGAGACACTCATTTTATTGGGCAGATTATAGAATCGGTATGTTAAATTTGGCCTATTATACATTTTCATTGTGCCTACCATCCATTATCTTCTGGGTTAGTGAAATGTTTATTTTGCAAATTCTTTAACAAATTAATGTAATCCAATTTTAACATACTTAATATACATGAGTTATAGTCAACAGAATAATTTGCTAATATGCAAAGTTTTTAAGCTTTCAAACTTCTAGGATGCTAAAGGACAACTTTGTACAAACTATAAATAATAATATTTTATTTTCATTAGTTGTTCACATAGATTCATACTCTAAACCACTTATCTGTTTCAACATTCAGAAGACTTTTAACTTTTCAGATCAAATTAAATTACACTAATGAGTAAAATGCTTTTTTTGAATTTTGATGCATACTTAAGTGCATTTTGTTCTGGATCTTGATCTATTTAGGTTGGCACAAAAAGAAATTACTTGGTGCAACTCCTTTTGCACCAACCTAATACTTTACAAAGCTGACACTGCTTAAATCAAACGCTTCTACCACACCATTTTCAAATCATAATTAAATACATGTCATTATATTTTCATCTCAGGAACACTCTTCAAATTTGGTTGTTCTTATATACCTCTTTAAAAATAATGATTTCTTGTCTCACAAATTTCAAAAAAGTTTTAAATTAAATTCTCACTCAGTATAATTTTCCCCCATACTCCCATAAAAAACAAGTAACTATTCTTGAGAGATTTACTGTAAGAAGTCAATTATTTTAACACTAAAGATAGGCAACAAATAGGATGTGAAAAGCTTCCACTNTCTGGATCTTGATCTATTTAGGTTGGCACAAAAGAAATTACTTGGTGCAACTCCTTTTGCACCAACCTAATACTTTACAAAGCTGACACTGCTTAAATCAAACGCTTCTACCACACCATTTTCAAATCATAATTAAATACATGTCATTATATTTTCATCTCAGGAACACTCTTCAAATTTGGTTGTTCTTATATACCTCTTTAAAATAATGATTTCTTGTCTCACAAATTTCAAAAAAGTTTTAAATTAAATTCTCACTCAGTATAATTTTCCCCATACTCCCATAAAAAACAAGTAACTATTCTTGAGAGATTTACTGTAAGAAGTCAATTATTTTAACACTAAAGATAGGCAACAAATAGGATGTGAAAAGCTTCCACTATCTCTTTAGAAGAAATAATGGTGAAATGGGGAAATTAGAAAGGTTATAGCTATAGACCATGTTCCTTAAATCAGGGGTCCCCAGCCACTGGCTGCAGACTGGTACCAGTCCTTGGCCTGTTAGGAACCCGGCCACCCAGCAGGAGGTGAGCAGCAGGCCAGTGAGCATTACTGCCTGAGCTCTGCCTCCAGTCAGATCAGTGGCAGCATTAGATTCTCATAGGAACATGACCTTATTGTAAACTGCACATGTGAGGGACATAGGTTGTGTGCTCCTTATGAGACTCTAATGCCTGATGATCTGAAGTGGAACAGTTTCATTCCAAAACCATTCTCCCCACCCCTGGTCTGAAGGACAACTGTCTTCTGTGAAACTGGTCCCTGGTGCCTAAAAGGTCAGGGACTGCTTCCTTAAAGGTTTTTCAATATTTGTACACTAATTTATTAGACTGTACTTCCTTGAAAGGTAAAATAAGTTCTCAAAAATGGTATCACCCAATTTCCCAAAAGAACTTGCTTTGAATGTACAGTTGCTAATGCTTTTTGGTATTGTATTTAATTATATTGTACTATAATAAAGCTAACGCCAAAAAGTCAGTGATTTTACAACACAATTTACCAAGCATGAACAGGCTGCCAACACTATTAAATGTCCTCTTTTCAGATCTATAAAAATGTTGACAATGTTTAGTTTACTTCTTTCCAAATACATATTCCATCTGATATAAGCAATACAAGTTGGTAGCGTATTGTAGTTGATAGCTATTTATAGAAGGATATCTGAATAAAGTGAAGCAAAGCATTATCTTTAAAGCAGGCTGGGCTTAAAAATCATCTTTTCTCACTAATCTTATTATAAATTTAAAAGAAAAACTGACAACTGAATACAGGAAAATGCATGCACTTTACACACAGGTGATCCCCAACTTTCCTAAATGACCCTCAGCTTCATAATCTTAATCTGAGTAGAGAATTTGGTGATACAGAAATGGGGCAGTACAAAGAACTTATCTGAAAGTCTTCTGATACTCCCAACTGAAGAAGGAGAGTTACTCCAGAGAAAGAAACCAGACAGCCCAAGTGACAGTCTGGTTCAATTTCCTCACATGCTCCTTTATCTTCATTATCCCGTTTATCAGACCTGCTTATCAAATTTTTCTATACTCTTCAAGCAATTGCCTAACTGGGCTTTGACCAGCACAGAGGATACAAGAAGCTGAGGACCAGACAGAAGGCTCGCCTAGATGTCCTTAGCATCTCTGGGGATATGGACACAGAAAAGCTGCTTGCCCCTGAAGTAACTCACATCCACTATGACTTCCTGTAGTCATTTTGATAGTGACAAGAGAGTAATAATTTGGACAGTTACCTGTATGAAACATAATCGGAATTTCAAAATATTTTAGCTTTCTAGGAACAGAGCTGTCCTTATTAACATACAAGCCTGATACAGTTTGTATATCTGTCCCCTCTAAATCCCATGTTGAAACGTGATCCCCAATGTTGGAAGTGTGATCTAGTGGGAGGGGTTTGGGTCATGAGGGTCGGTCCCTCATGAATGGATTGGTGCCCTCCTTCCAGTAATGAGTGAGTCCTCACTCTATAGGTCATGTCAGATCAAAAAGAGCCTGGCACCTCCCCCACTCCACATTGCTCCCATCCATCTTGCTCCCCTCTCCCCTGTGACATGCCTGCTCCCCCTTATCCTTTCGCCATAATTCATGATTTTAAGTTTCCTGAAGTCCTCACCAGAAACTGAGCAGATACCAGCACTATGCTTGTGCAGCCTGTACAACTATAAGCCAAATAAACCCCTTTTCTTTCTAAATTACTCAGTCTCAAGTATTCCTTTATAGCAACACAAAACATACCAACACAAAGCCTATCATCAACTAGTTGTTTTGAATTGTTAATACATCTAAGAAATGCATTACATAGAAAAATGGCCCCAGCCTATAAACATTGTCTTATTTTCTCCATTTAACAGCTCTGTGAGGTAGCCATTAATACCACCATTTCTACAGATGAAAGCCACTGACACTACAGACCAAATACTACAAATGGTACATGGGGATGTGAACAAAGATGAGTCTGCCTCCAAAGTTAATCCTCTCTCTCAACCTCTGCACTGCCTCAATAAAATGTCTTCAGTTTCAAGATAATTTTTTAAATAACCAAAATAGCAGATGTCCCCAATTAAAAGAAAAAAAAAATCTAAGAAAGTATACTTTGAGAACATACAAATTCTGGTTTAGAAAAGCTTAACAGGAAAAGAAAACACACACAAACACACACATACACACACACACACACACACACACACACACACACAGTAGTTTGTCCTGTGGGTTGGGAATAGTTACGCCTAAGAATTTGCTCTGGCCCAGCCTAAATAAAAACTGTAATTGCCAACCTTTCTACTTTTCTCTCGTTCTAAAAGTGCATGGTTTGGTAGACGGTTCTTTTGTTTGGGAAACATAATGAACAGTTTTGAATATGCCAAGGTAGGTGGAGCCTAGTTGTTACAGATCAAAAGTTAAATTTCACTGCATAATAAAGTAACAAAAATTTGCAACTCTGAGGAGACAGGTAGAAGTGGAGATGAAAAATGGATTGTAACTGAGAATGAATCTCTCGAATATGACTAGAAGCTGGACCAAAAGAATAAGACAACCAATAAGATGGTCTCTATAAGGGAGGAGTCAAAAAATTTTAAGATTCCTAAGCAATTTTTAAGCTGTTTTCTTCCCATGCTGTGCTAAGTCTTCTCCTTATGTATCCCTAAGACTGCAATTAAGATCTATAAATGCTTTGTGCCAGCAGAAAAGAAAGGAACTGCCGCATGCGTGAAACAACGCTACAGAATTAAGGGTGGCAGGGAGAGAAGTGGTGGTGATCAGAATCTAATCAAGGTATAATCATGTATTCAGAACAACAGATAATCAGAGAAAAAGTACCCACACCCCAGCCTCAAAAATACTGAGAATGGTGCTGAACTTCCCATAACAAATGAGTTGGGATGTATTTGGTTATTAAGAGAATGTGATTTCAGACATTCAGAAAATTTGGTGACTGTAAGTTTACTAAAAGGAGGAGGAGAAAGAGAAAAGAAAGGAAACAAAAGAAAAGTAGAAAGAGAAGAGAGAGGGTTGATAAGAAAGACAAATGCTGAATGGGTTTTTTTTTCCCCCTGGGTGATCAAGGCAAGACACAGACATATGTTTTCACTGTGACACCTTTACAACGAAGCTCTTAGCTGAGTAATATTACCACTCTGAGCAAAAATCATGGTCTATTAAAACTGAAGAGTCTTTTGAGTTCATCTAGTTCAATCCCCTCCATTGTACAAAGGAAGAAAAGCGACGTCCAAACAAACACAGATAACTGTTTCTACTGATTTGCATTTCCTTGGTTGCTATTTCCCCCACATATAAGCTGCCTTGTCAATATCTTCCCTCCTCAGCAGCTATTCCCACACACTTCTCATTCACACTGACCACACACACACTAGTATTTCCTTATAGTCCCAGTGCAGTGATCGATGCAATAAACTGCTTAATTGCACAAATATTAGGTAGGGAGACAACTGTGATGAACATGGCCCAAACCCCACCGCTCAGGGAGCTTTAGCCTAGTGAGAAATCAGAAGATGAAAATCATTACAATGAGGGATATTTACAAATATATTGTAAGGAGCAAAGAAGACAGGGGCCTGTAGTGTTGTAACTATTTCACAGGGATTCATAGTGTGCGTGTGTATGTATATCCGGTTCCTAATTCAGTTCCTGCACAAAGTATGCATTCAGCTAAACACTGTTCATCTGTACTGAATTGGGACGGACATAATTTTCTGTTTTATAACCTCCTCTGCCCAAACATGGAAACATTCATTCATTTATTTATTCAATGGCTAACATATGCTAAGTACTATAGCAGGCATTGAGAATACAATCCCGGACAAAATGTACCCAGCTCCAGTTTACAAGCTTTAATATACTATAAATATTACAAAGTAGCATACAATTAACATACGGTGTGATAAGTCTTACAATGACATCAAGAGCAAGGGCAGAGTGCCCACTAGTATGACAAAATGGCACAGACCTCAAAAGGCTCATGGTTTTCAGGAAGGTAGGAAGTATCCTTGGGCATTTATGACTGTGACTGTAAGTTTACCTGCAGAGAGGTGACAGAATGAACTGCAATAGAAGTGAGCCAATTAATACAAGAAGGTGGAGGCAATATTCATAGGAGATAATGGTGAACACAGCTTAAATCTTCATGGGATGCTCTTGGGTTGGGGGTCAGCGGGTGTTCCACATGAGCCAGTGAAGAGATCGGGGAAGCAGAGGAGTACTAGGAAGTTGGGTCAAAAAAGAAGAAAAACAAAGAATGGATGACACTGTGAAAAAGGATACATTGTAGTTACTCTGACAGTAAGAAAAGTGCCAAGCAATTCCATTCACCTGAGCACTACTGCCCTGATACAAGCCATCACCTTCTCTTCCTAAATTACTTAATAACTTCCTAATTGACCCCTTTTACTCTAGATTTTTATGACTGCCCACATGTTATATAGTCTCTCCACAAAACTCAGATTATATTTTTAAATAAATCAGATTACTTTATTTCCCTGCAGAATCTTCCAGAGTCTTCTCAGCATATAGTCCAAACTGCTCTTCATGACCTGCAAAGCTGTGCTGTGGAATCAGGCCCCTTGCTAGCTTCTCCAGTTGATCCACTCTTTCCTACTGGATCCCTTTGCAGTCACCCAGGTGTTCTTGCTGCTCCTTCACCAGGCGGACCTGGTCCTCACTCAGGGCCTTGGTGCTTCCTATCCCCTCTGCCTAGATGTGCCTGCCTCCGGTCCTGGCATAGCTACTTCTTTTTCATCATTCACATCTCCAGGCTTTCAGCCTTAAAAGAAATAGCTTAAGAGAACTAGCTCAAAAACAATAAAGAGAAAACAGCCACACTATTCAATTGTAGTCAATGAATAGATATAGAAAACCAGGACTGGTTGTGGTTACTAATTACTTCAAAACAATTCTAATTAGTAAAACTAAAGGAAATCTGTAGAAGGCAATTAATTTGTAAAGAAAGAGGCAGTTTCAAAGAAAACTCAAAAGCCATTTTCATCAAGCCATCTTTTAAAATGAAATATAAAAGCAAAGATTATTTTTCTAAATCCCATTCAGAATCATTAGAGTGACAAACATTTGTTACTAGTTGCTCATAAAACTAACCTATAAAATTCCCAAAACTGAATAACGCAACACGTAAACCCACGCTCCAAGAGACATAACATCATATCAGTCAGAAAATATCTATTCATCATTTACTAATACACGTAAAGAACTGGCGACAAAGAGATGGCCAAAAAATAAAAAATAAAAAAAATCCGTTCTTGCACTTATGCAGCTCATAGTGCTGAAAAAGAAGACAGAAGAGCAGTAAACAGGGATACTGGGGTTTGGGGGAATCACAGCCAGCGGGGGGAAGACAGCTGTGTGTGGTGGGGAAGGAAATAGTAAAAAAGACTGCCAACAGGAATTGCTGATGTCTATTCCTGAAAAGAAATGGCCCCTCTTCTGACAAGCTACATCAGTTCAAATATTATTCTTAATTCATTTAAATCCCTGCTTAATATACCACCCCAGCAAAGCAGCCCAGCCTAAAATCCACAGAGGAGCCACTCAATATATGTTGGCCAAATGAATAGCTAACAATTTTTGCTCTCTGCAAAGCGCTCCATATAAAAATCAAAATTTCTTTAGCACACAGTCAAGTTTATTCGTGAGTAGCTGAATGGTTTCAACCTACAATTGATATTCTTGAAATCAGGTCCTTTTAATCTGTGTAAAATCATTTACCTACTTATTCATCAATCATTTCTTGAACACCTGTAATATATAAGGCACTCTTTTAGTTATTGGACATACTAAAGTAAGAAAAATACCCTGTTTTCCTAGTTCTTAAGATGCGGTGGGAAAAATGTTTTTAAATAAATTGGATCTAAAGTAACAAGGAAAATGTTGGTGGAAAATGCAGAGAATTAAAATGGTGTGATGTGAAAAAGACAAGGTAGCTCCTTTAGTGGTCACAGAAGGTGTTTTAATTTTGATTCCCCTAGAAGTAGATCTTGCGACGAGATTAAAATGCAAAAAGTTTATTAGGGAGGTGGAAGAAACATCAGTCAGTAAAAATAGGGCAATGAAATGAAGTAACCCGTGAAAGGTCCCTTATTATGAACAACTACCACTGTGACCAACTTCAGTAAATCCCACTGAGAAGTCTCGGACACACTTCTGAGCTACGGACCTAAGGGGTGGGGAAGCTCTGGGATAGTTACACAGCAAATACTACTGGTCACTAGTTCAGAACTAAAAGGGGAGAAGGATTCCCCAGTAAAGTCTGCTCTGCTGGCAGCAAAAAGAGCCTCAAGCCAGGAAGAGACAGGATGCAGGCAAAGAAATATAGGTGCTGGCAGCTGTCCTCACACTGTGAAAGACTCGGGGCAGCATATAGGGCTGGGTCTGCAGGAGGCTTCAGGAAAGAGGAGAACTTTATGCTGGAATCTAAATGGAAAGAAGAATCAGGGATAAAAGTTTCCAGGCTAAAGAAACTGTTCGGAACAGGATGGACTGAAAAAAAATGCCACACAAGGTGGAGCTCCATGTACTTACAGGGAGGAAAAGCTAGTTGGACAGAACTGTATGGGCAAAGGCAAAAACTAGTAAATAATCTTGTCAGTAAAGCAGGTAAAGGCCAGATCACAAAAGGCTTCAGAAACCAGGGTAAGAAAGGCTGGACAGGCTCTTACATGCATTTTTTTAAAGACTACTCTGGTCCAAGTGAAGAGTGGCAATCACGAGTGGAAGCAAGCAATCCAGGATGCTCAGGATGCTACTGTGGTGGAGTGGTGGTGGTGGCAGTCAACGTGAAGGAAGCTCACTGGCTTGTTGATGAACTGGGATGCAATCAGGGCAGATACAGAACCACTGAGACTTTCTTCATTAGCAACTCTGCACATGGTACTGGCGGGTACCTCTAAGAAGGCAGAAGTATAGGGGAAAAGCACATTTGAGAAAAGAAAATGAAGAGTTTGTTTTGGTCATGTTGAAATTAAGATGCCTATGAGATCTCAGCAGATAGATAATTACACAGGTTTGGAATTAGAGAGAAACATCAGAACTCTAGATATAGATACACGGAGGTCATCTACATATATACAGTATGTGAAGGCAAGAGATTAGATGCAGTGTCCTAGAGGCAGTATTTATATATATACATAAAGAGACGGGGGCTGGGCATGAGGGCTCATGTCTATAACTCCAATGCTTCGGGAGGTCGAGGAGGGTAGATTGCCTGAGCTCAGTAGTTTGAGACCAGCCTGGGCAACAGGGTGAAACTCCGTCTCTACAGAAAATACAAAAAAAATTAGCCAGATGTGGTAGCACATGCCTGTAATCTCAGCTGCTCGGAAGGTTGAGGTGGGAGGATCACCTGAGTCTGGGAAGGTCAAGGCAGCAGAGAGCCATGACCATACCTCTGCACTCCAGTCTGGGTGAAAGTAAGATCTGTCTCAAAAAAAAAAAAAAAAAGAGAGAGAGAGAGACAGAGATCCACTACAGTACACTATTGACTAATGTCAATAATCTTTTGTTGTATGCCAGTAATCACTACAGCTAATTCATTCTTTTGTTTGTTCATTCAATGACTACTGATTGAATATCAAATCCATTTATTGCATTATGCTGGAAACTGGGATATTAATGACCTATCATATATGAATCCTCATTCCTAAGTGCTTAGGATCTTAATGACCCTTAAAGGTTAAAGACTGACCATCATGGCACCAAGAAAACTCAGGAAAAAGATAATTTTCACTTGACAAAACCATAAAAGTGATACAGGAGGGGAGCAGGGAAGTACTGAGTAGAGAAGGGCAGGGTCCCTGGCAAGGGCTCCACTCTCTAGCCTCTTCCCTCGGACCTCTTTCCTCAGACTTATGTGAGGACAGGCACTCCTATTTTCAATGAATGTTGCCTTCCAGCAACATTTGGAACAAAATTCCAAATGGGGGAAATTGGCCAAAACAAAGAGGCTACCAGCCCCATACATGTCCAAAATCCACTGGGTAGTCAAATTTTAAAGCTACAAAATGATCTCCTTTGACTCCATATCTCACATACAGGTCACATTGATGCAAGAGATAGGTTCCCCTGGTCTTGTGCAGCTCCATCCCTGTGTTTTGCAGGGTACAGCCTCCTTCCTGGCTGCCTTTGTGGGCTGGCATTGAGTGCCTGTGGCTTTTCCAGGCACCCGGTGCAAGCTGTCAGAGAATCTAGCATTCCAGGGTCTGGAGGACAGTGGCCTCTTCTCATAGCTCCACTAGGTTGTGTCCCAGTACGGACTCTGTGTGGGGGCTCTGACCCCACATTTCTCTTCCACACTGCCCTAGCAGAGGTTCTCCATGAGAGCCCTGCCCCTGCAGCAAACTTCTGCCTAGATACCCAGGTGTTTCCATACATCTTCTGAAATCTAGGTGGAGGTTCCCAAACCTCAAGTTTTGACTTCTGCGCACCTGCAGGCACAAATCTATGTGGAAGCTGTAACGTTTGGGGCTTGTACCTTCTGAAACCATGGGATGAGCTATACCTTGGCCCCTTTTAGCAGTGGCCAGAGTGGCTGGGAAGCAGGGCACCAAGCCCCTAGGCTGCACACAGCACGGGGACACTGGGTCTGGCCCAGGAAACCATTTTTTCCTCCTAAGTTTCCAGGTCTCTGATGGGACAGGCTGAGATGAAGACCTATGACATGCCCTGGAGACATTTTTCCATTGTCTTAAGGTTAACATCGGGTTCCTCATTACTCATGTAAATTTCTGCAGTCAGCTTGAACTCCTCCTCAAAAAATGGGTTTTTCTTTTCTACTGCATTGTCAGGCTGCAAATTTTCAGAACTTTTATGCTGTTTTCCTTTTAAAATGGAATGCTTTTAACAGCACCGAAGTCACCTCTTGAATGCTTTGCAGCTTAGAAATTTCTTCCGCAAGATACCCTGAATCATCTCTCTCAAGTTCAAAGTTGCCCAAATCTCTAAGGCAGGGGCAAAACGCTGCAGTCTCTTTGCTAAAACATAAAAAGAGTCATCTTTGCTCCTGTTCTCAACAAGTTCCTCATCTCCATCTGAGACCACCTCAGCCTGGATTTCATTGTCCCTATCATTATCAGCATTTTGGCCAAACCATTCAATGAGTCTCTAGGGAGTCCCAAACTTACCCACATTTTCCTACCTTCTTCTGAGCCCTCCAAACTGTTCCAATCTCTGCCTATTACCCAGTTCCAAAGTCACTTCCACATTTTTGGGTATCTTTTCAGCAATGCCCCACTCTACTGGTACCATTTACTGTATTAATCCATTTTAATGCGGTTGATGAAGACTTACCCGACACTGGGAAGAAAAAGAGGTTTAACTGGACTTACAGTTCCACATGGCTCCGGAGGCCTCAGAATCATGGTGGGAGGTGAAAGGCACTTCTTACATGGTGGCAGCAAGAGAAAAATCAGAAAGATGCAAAAGCAGAAACCCTGATGAAACCATCAGATCTCATGAGACTTACTCACTACCATGAGAACAGTATGGGGGAAACCACCCCCATGATTTAAATTATCTCCCACCAGGCCCCTCCCACAACACATGGGAATTATGGGAATACCATTCAAGATGAGATGTGGGTGTGGACACAGAGCTAAACCATATCAGTAGGTCATTTAAGAGAACTCATTCATCTATCCATCTATATGATTTTTTTAAGAGATGGGTCTTGCTATGTTGCCCACGCTGGTCTTCAACTCCTGGGCTCAAGAGATCCTCCCACCCGAGCTTTGCAAGTAGCTGGGACTGTAGCTCCACCTGATTTTAACCTTAAAGATTGAAAATTCATGCATTGCACTTGGATCTGCAACTGTAGGATTACTAGTTACTGCATCAGGATAAAAGAAATGAAAAAGACCTGAGCTGGGTAAGGCATAGATGAAACACAGGCTCAGAATAGCTGGATGAACAGTAAAATACCAGGGTATCTGCTGCTAGGAAGAATGGCTGAGGCCTGAATGGCAAATGGAGGGAATTGGCAGATGCATCAATCATAAAGAGATATCGCACCCCAGTCCATGCTCCAGACTTGTCTCTAGAAATTCCTGAATTTAAATCCATTGCTTGTTTCTTTTACCATTTTAAGAGACTATGAGAAACATCCTTTTATGGTGTTAAAGACTGTTTAGTATACAGCTCCTGAATAACAGCATTTAGCCATAATAGACTTTCGGAAAACATTGCTTACAAGAGATTCCACTTTTTCTCATATTGGTTATCCTAAGAATAAAGTTTATAGTTACTGAAGGACTGTTTATCTCTATGATAGTGGTTCTTAAGAGAACTGTCTGTTAACAATACATGATTGTACTCACATGGGAGCCAAGCAAAATAATAAAATACAACGGTCAAAGAAATGATAAAGAGTATGCACGAACTCTTCCAAATAGAAGGAATACTTAGAAACAACTGCTATACATGAATCCGTAAGGGGCAATGTAGGAGGGTCAGCTGGGAGAAACAGTCAAAGAAGCAGTAACACCCTTGCTATTTAAATACTCTGAAATAGGCTGAGACCTCAATTTGGAAACAGTTTTACAAGAAAAATTGTGCAAAATGGCAACCAGCAAAAGATAGAATATATAAATCAGTCAACTTTTGGGAAACGACTCAACAATAATAAAAGTACTACAATGTCTTAATCAAATATTCAAGTATCTACATACTTGTAAAGAAACTTTATCAGCATGTGTTCAAACCTTAGAAATTACAGAAAAAAAAAATGCATTCTATATCCCAAACTATCTATGTGAGATATTAGTTGGGAAGAAAAAAGAAAGGAAATGAAAGAGAGAAAAGTGCCATATCTTACAATGACCATTTTCATAGTTCATAAAATCAACATTCATAGCAAAAAAAAAAAAAAAAAAAAGGCCAATAAAATAACAGAACTACTCTCTGTTTAAAAAAACAAAACTCGTTTTACTCATGGAATCTGCACATGAAATCTCTCTTCTTACAGCCTTCCGGAATATACCAAAACACAAAAGAGTTATCCAAAGAGACAAAATCTTTCCTCTTCCTCTCTTCTTCCTTCAGTGAATGATTTACTGTTCAGTAAGGGTTAACTCAGGTCAGCTAATAAGAAAAGAGGGATATAGCACTCAATCTATATGCAGAATAGAGTGGAAAATATTCTCTGGCTATTTATCCTTTAGTGACTTAGGGATATTAGAAATAGTTGATAACATTCTTAAATATTTGATTTCACAAGTTACCTCTCCTACTTTCAAATGGTCCTTTCAAGATGCCTGTGTTGACAGGCCAGAACTTGTAGTGTCCTGAGAAGTTTGCGGCCCTGCTCAAAGGCCCACACAAGTAGAAATGTTAAAAAAAAAAAAAAAAAAAAAAATCTTTGGGTCACACATGGTGATATGCCAGATGTTACACCACCAAATGGATTGCCATTCAATTCTGGATTTAAACTAAATGAACTGGTTGACTAACTGGATTGATTTGTCATTAGACTCACATGTTTCTAACTTCTTAAAAGCATACTTTAATTTTCATCTCCCTTATATGTCATTGTGTGAATACCGGGTAACTTGCATACACTGTACACAGATGTTAAGAAATCCGCATTTAAGAAATAATTTTGTTCAAAAGTAGATTTAATTCACAAACTCCTATATAGTTTGTCCTTATTGTTATATGATTTTTCCAGGCAGACCTGTGTAGAAATAATTTCAGGCAGTGGGAAGAGCATGTGCAAAATCAGGCAAACATCATCAAATCTGAGGAACTGAAAGCATATCCAAAGACTGCAATAAGATTTTTGAGCTTAATCAATCTGTAGGATCTGTAGGCTAGCAAATCCTAGTATCGCATTTTTTGGTGGGGACCAATGTGGAGAATGAATTGTTTACACTATCTTAAAAGACATTTTATTAAATAAGGCATTTCCACAACAACTATGTAATTGAAAACAGAAATGAAATCCCATTATAAAGCTGAGACTCCTTATACTCAAGACAATTATTAAGAATCTAGGTTTAGGCCAGGCACAGTGGCTCATTCCTGTAATCCCAGCACTTTGAGAGGCCAAAGTGGGCAGATAACCTGAGGTCAGGAGTTCAAGACCAGCCTGGCTAACACGGTGAAACCCCATCTCTACTAAAAAAACAACAATTAGCTGGGCATGGTGGTGCACATCTGTAATCCCAGCTACTCAGGAGGCTGAGGCAGGAGGGTCACTTGAACCAGAAAGGCGGAGGTTGCAGTGAGCCAAGATCACGCCATTGCACTCCAGCCTGGGTGGCAGAGTGAAACTCTGTCTCGAAAAAAAATAAAAAGAAAAAGAATTTAGGTTTAAAATGTATAAATCTAGGTTTATATATGAAATTCAGCCTCACTTGCTTTTCCTTATTATCTTATTATTGGTTTTAATTTCCCTGCCCAGTAATCCCATAACTGTATTTTAGCTTCTTTTTCCTGCTACCTATTGTTGGAGGTAGGGGCCAAGGGGATGGGGTAGTCAGCCAAGTGTGGAATGCAGCAAAATCATTCTGAATAGACAAAATTCACAAAAAAATTGTGAAAGCAGAAGATGTGACAGCCTCAGAATCCTGACCTTCCAGAATTTGAAACCGATAAACATGAATTCTTTTGTATTAGGGGTAAAATGGTAGGTATTTCCTGTTATTATAACTTTTTTGGCTTACCTTCAGAAGGCTAATGTAGAGCTTCTGAAAAGATAACAGCGACAATAAAAAGATTGTTAAGAATGCCTCCAAGCTACAGGACAAAGAGTTTATATTTCTACTGGGAAGGAAACTTAAATTATAGTCAAAGATCCATGAAGGCTTAAGTCACCCAGGATCGCATTCACGTCTTTGGTTATTGCATGTGCTTTGGAACACTTGACAACCACAGGGCTGGCCTATGGGGGAGGTGAGTCAATAGTGATTCTCTTTCATAACTATCCAAGAAAAACGACCCGCAGTAATCTTCAAGAGCATCACACCTTAGCTGTTTATTAAAGCCGGGACAACTAAGGCCAAGACAATAGACAAAAGCAAGGCTGTTAATATTAGAAATGAAGTTTACTGGCCCCTACTCCCTAGAATGCTCCAGTTTCATGAAACTTTGGACCACCCAGACATTTGCTATGTTAACTATCCTCTTAAACTGAAGTGGAGATATTTATTCAGAATTATGGTTTATACTTACAGTGGAACATATCTTTCCATGGATTTTAAACACTTCATTTACAGGAGTTTTTTTTTGTTTTTTCTTTGTTGTTGTTGTTGTTGTTGTTGTTGTTAAACTACATGTGTTGAACAGAAAACTTAGGTAGTGAAATGTACTTTTATCTTTTTTTATTTTAAAGCCTTCTTTCTTTTGAAAATTGTTCTATACATTACTCATAAGAAATATATTACAGCAACATTTAAAAAGCATCTGCAATACTAACCCTGACATTTATAGTATATGATTAGAGGTAAAAATAGCTCAAAGATTTAGAAAATATATAAACAAAAGAGGTAAGAGATGGATATTTACTTACTAATGTAATGCCAATTTAATCTATTATTAAGAACATTTAATGTGCTCTGTTTTGATCATGAGTCTAATTCATCTTCACCTTTCCTATAATTTACACTTTCAAGGGATTTTTTTAACTTTCTAAATGAATACACTTGAGTTTACCTTTCAGCAATCAAAGCAAGCATAATATTTACTTTATGTAGTTAAAGGAAGTATAAACTCAGGAACAACACACTCTATTTGTGTTCACAGAGTGAAGTAAGAAAAAAAAAAGTATAGGATGAAAGTTAATAATCATCACATGGTAGAGGCAGGCTTGCCCGTTGAGAATCTAGTCTCTGCTGCTCCCTACCTGCCAGACCTTGGGCAAATTTCACGCCTTCTCTGAATCTGGGTTGCCTCACCTGTACAAGAAAGTCAGCTAATTCACAGGGTTCTTTAAAGACCTAAATGAAGGAAACCTAATGAAATGCGGTCCCACAGTAGATTTCACTAGCTATTAGCTGTATATTCTTGTCATAAAGTGAAATGAAATGCTGCTCACATATTTAATAAAATATCCAAATTTACTACAATAGATCCTTATTATTCGTGGATTCCATATTGGTGAATTCACCTACTGTCTACAATTAATTTGCAACCCCAAAATCAATACACTGCATCTTTTGTGGTCACTGGCAGACATGCACAGACACAGAGCAGCACAAAACTTTGAGTCACCCAAGATGATGCTGTTCACAGCTGAGGTGGAGCAAAGATATGCTCTGCCTTCTTGTTCCAACTCCCAAACAAGCTGTAAACAAGCATCTTTTCTGCAGCATATTTAGTGCTAGGTTGTTCTCAATTTTTTGCTATTATTCGGTAATTTTGCTGTTTAAAATTTCCCAAAGCATAGTGCTGAAGTGTTGTCTAATGTTCTTTGACACAGGCTATGACGTGCCTTAATATGGTTTGGCTCTGTGTCCCAACCCTAATCTTATCTCAAATTCTAATTCCCAGGTATGAAGGGAGGGATCCAGTGGGAGGTGATTGGATCATAAGAGCAGTTTCCCTCATGCTATTCTTGTGATTGAGAATGAGTTCTCACAAGACCTGATGGTTTAAAAGTATAGTACTTCCCCCACCTCTCTCTCTCCTACCACCAAGTAAGACGTGCCTTGCTTCCTCTTCGCCTTTCACCTTTTGTCTTCCACCATAATTGTTAAGTTTCCTGAGGCTTCCCCAGCCATGTGGAACAGTGAGTCAATTAAATCTCTCTCCTTTATAAATTACCCAGTCTCAGGTAGTTCTTTGTCTTAATAGCAGTGTGAAAATGAACTAACACATGACTTTACAGAGAAAATATGTGTGTTAGATAAGCTTCCTTCAGGCATGAATTATAGTGCCTTGTGCTTAATGTTAATGAATCACCAATATACAGTCATGAGTCACTTAACAACTGGGATATATTCTGAGATATGTGTCTTTCGGCAATTTTGTCATTGTGCTAACATCACAGAGCATGCTTAAACAAACCTAAATGGTACGGCCTATTGCGCACATAGACCACGTAGTATAGCATACTGCTCCCAGGCTACAAACCTGTCAAGCATGTTACTGTACTGAAAACTGTAGGCAATTATAATACAAACGGTAAGTATTATATATCTAAACATAGAAAAGGTACAGCAAAAATACAATATAAAAGATTTAAAATGGTACACCTGTACAGAGTTCCTACCATGAACAGAGTTTACAGGACTGGGGGTTGCTGTGAGTGAGTCAGTGAGTGAGTGGTGAGTGAATGTGAAGGTCTAGCACGTTACTGTAAACTTCTGTAGAATCTGTAAAAGTTAAAAGCTAAATTTATTTGTTAAATATTTTACTTTCTTCCATAATATATTAGCCTTCGCTTACTGTAACTTTTACTTTATAAACTTTTAAGTTTTTTAACTTTTGACTCTTTTGCAATAACATTTAGTTTAAAATACACATTGCACAACTACACAAAAGTATTTCATTTCTTTATATCCATATTCTATACGCTTATTTCTAATTTTAAAATTTTTTATTTTCTTTTACCTTTAAACTTTGTTAATGAAAAACAGAAGACACAAACATACCCATTAGCCTAGGCCTTCACAGGGTCAGGACCATCAATACCACTGTCTTCCACCTCCACATCTTATCCCACTGGAAAGTTTTCAGGGGCAATAAAAGGCATGGAGCTGTCATCTCCTACGATAATAATTCCAGAAGATTCCTTATTCTGGAATCCCTCCTAAAAACATACCTGAGGCGGTCTTACAGTTACCATTTCTTTTTGTTTTTGTTTGTTTGTTTGTTTCAGAAAGAGTCTCGCTCTGTCACCAGGCTGGAGTGCAGTGGCACGATCTCGGCTCACTGCAACCTCTGCTTCCTGGGTTCAAGTGATTCTCTCCTGCCTCAGCCTCCTGAGTGGCTGGGACTACAGGTGCGCACCTCCACACCCAGCTAATTTTTGCATTTTTAGTAGAGACAGGGTTTCACCATGTTGGCCAGAATGGTCTCGATCTCTTGACCTCGTGATCTGCCCGCCTCGGCCTCCCTAAGTGCTGCCATTACAGGCGTGAGCCACCATGCCTGACCTACAGTTAACTTTTTAAATATAAGTAGTAGGAATATACTCTAAAGTAACAATAAATTATATAGCAAATACAAAAATCAGTAACACAGTCATTCCTTATCTTTATCAAGTATTATGCAGTATACATAATGTTATGTCCTATACTTTTATAGGGCTGGCAGTGCAGGAGGTTTGTTTCCACCAGCATCACCACAAACATGTGAGTAATACAGTGCATTACAACATTACAACAGCTACAATCTCACTAGGGAATAGGAATTTTTCAGCTCCATTAAAATCTGATGAGACCATTGTCATATATGTGGTCCATCACTGACCAAAACAGGTTATGCAGCACATGACTATATATTAAATAAGATGTCTTTATACAGAAACACACATAAAATGAGGATTGTATTGATCAGCTGACGAACATGTTGTGAACAGGAACTCGCAGGAACCTAATCTTACAAGAGCCATAGCAGCAACAATTCATCGTTCATTAATTCAGTGTTTGCAATGGCTTTACAGACTATAAATACCCTGAAAAATGAGACTACACTGTATATCCTAGATCTTATGTTAAACAACATGAATACAAAACTATACAAGGTCCTTGCCCTCAAGGAAATTAAAATGTCAAGTACACATTTTATAAAATCTATATACTGACTATTCAGGAGTCATAGACATGAGAGGAAAAAAGCTGACAATTGCTAGAATGAAAATACATGTGAAGGTGTAATTACAAATCATTATCTTTCCTCTTCCTATTATGGTCATTGGAGATTAATATTAAAATATAAATAAGCCTTCTTTTTGGTTGGTGTCAGATAATATTAAAAATGCCTTGCTCCTTGCTAGTTCTATGACTTCCTATCACAGTTCGATCTTTTAGTGAAATCAGTATCTGCCCAAAGTCGTAATATAATAAGTTTCAAAAAGTATCTTTCTTCAGGTACTATGAGGTAGACCTTGTTCCCCAGAGAGTATTCAAACTTCAAACCTTGACTGCATCTCAAGAATGGATCACAATTGGGAGAAATGGAAACTCTTAGAGGAAAATTTCTACCACACTTCAGATCTCTCTCCCCTTTGGCCTCCACTTCCCAACTCATTCCTAACCAAGGGAGAGGGAGGAAAAATACAAGTAGTTAGTTTAATAAATGATTGCTTTGTCTTAAAAAATACAACAACAACAACAGTTTTCACTCTTTCTCTGGAACCAGCAATCCCAGCACTCAGTTTTCTGTTCTTCTCCATGTATTTAGATCAGGAGGTAGATGAAGAGTGGAGGATAGAAAAAACACTAGAGAAGAATCAGGAAAAGGCAACTGGAAAAAGAGGAAATATTTGAAAGTCATGCAAAGGAACTTGACTTTTATGCAAATGCAAAGCAGAACTGTGAAGGAATTTTAAAAGACTGACATGTCTGACAGCATTGTTGATGGATGGGATGGAGTAGATGAATGGAAGAAGAATGACAAATTAGAGGTTACTGCAGTAATTGGGAACACTATCATATTGCCCTTAAGCAGCAGAGGGGACTGAAAGGAATGCTTAAGATATGTCAAGGAAGTAGCAAAAACAGACCTTGGAAAACACTTGAAAATAGGAACAAAGAAGAGGGACTCAGGTTTCTGATGTAAACAATTTGATGAAAAACATTATGCTCTATGCCATGGAATTCATGACCAGAACCAAATTTAAGAGTTGAGAAATAAGATCAGTTTTGAACATGTCAAACTTGAAGCACTAAGGGAACATCCACATAGACAGCACCGCAGGCATATGGACAGATGAGTCTGAATGACAAAAGCGATGTGTGTGCTGAAAAGAGAGATTTGAAATTATCAATAAATACATGGTTATTGAAGCCATAGTCATAGAAGGCATTTCTGAAGAAAAGGATATACTAAGAGAACGGGTCAAGGATGCAATCTTGGAAACATCATCATTTAAAGCATCAACTCTTGTTTCTCAATAATCTGAATGCACAAAATTATGTCTAGAGCTGGATAAAATCCTGTTATCTTTCCACTGCAAACCCAATATGAGGTATTTCTTCTTCAGACCCCCACAATGAAACCCTAAGTGAAGATTCAAAGAAATTACTTGAATAATTAATAAGAAAGGTGGTCAGGCGCGGTGGTTCACTGGTAACCCCAGCAATTTGGGAGGCAGAGGAGGGCAAATGGCTTGGGCCCAGGAGTTCAAGACCAGTCCGGGCAAAATAGTGAAACCCCATCTCTACAAAGAAAACAAAAAATCAGCTGGGCATAGTGGCAGTTTGTAGTCCCAGCTACTCAGGAGGCTTGAGGTAGGAGGATCACGTGAGCACCAGGAGGTTGGCACTGCAGTAAGCTGTGATTGTGCTACTGCACTCTAACCTGGGTAACAAAACCAAACCTTTCTCAATAAAAAAATAAATAAATAAGAAAGGCATATTCACCTATTCAAACACGGTGGACACATATTTTCTAAAGTGTCTGAAATAACTATTTCCTGTGTTTACACAACACAATACAACCCTAATATTGGTTGAAAGGTAAACGTATTTCAGCAGCAACTTGATTCATGGTGAAAAAAAAAAAAACACTTTAAGATAAAGTTCTTTAGAGAATAATGAAGAAATTACAGAGAAACAAAACCAAGGACTAAAATTCTTCTCATTTTAATAATGTGCTTAATATTAATATGACACATT
>NW_016805059.1:1145282-1156110 GCF_001698545.2 Rhinopithecus bieti | reverse complement strand
AAAACCAAACCTTTCTCAATAAAAAAATAAATAAATAAGAAAGGCATATTCACCTATTCAAACACGGTGGACACATATTTTCTAAAGTGTCTGAAATAACTATTTCCTGTGTTTACACAACACAATACAACCCTAATATTGGTTGAAAGGTAAACGTATTTCAGCAGCAACTTGATTCATGGTGAAAAAAAAAAAAACACTTTAAGATAAAGTTCTTTAGAGAATAATGAAGAAATTACAGAGAAACAAAACCAAGGACTAAAAATTCTTCTCATTTTTAATAATGTGCTTAATATTAATATGACACATTTGCAACCTATTAAATTATATATATATATTTAAATTAATATATTAAATTTGTGTAGGATCAGCTTGGCAAAGATTGGGAGAATTATGCCAAATTAGGTGAAATAGTACTTTTACATACATATTTCTTATGAAAGGACACATTTTTACAATTTTAAGTAGATCGTTATATTAAAATACACACACACACACACACACACATATATGTAAAACACTAGGAAAAAAAGGTAAAATTTTGATCCAATCATTGAACTTCTAGGAAATCACTCTAATGAAAGAAATATAAAGATATGTAAAAGATAAGTATATATCAAGGTATTCACTATAGAGCAGATCCTAAGAGCTAAATTAAAAAAAAAAATCCTAGAATCTAATCATAAGGTGCTGATTAAATAAAACTTAAGTAGTGTAACTTAAGTTGGAATCCATGAAGAAATTAAGAACTGATGACATGACCAATGGCTCTTAATCAGAGATTCATGGTCCTGGGACCCGTAAAACTTTATGTATTTTCTTGCAGATACATTTTTTGAGGGAAGGAAACATTCCATAGATTTCTTTATAAAATCAAATGATCTAAAAGACTGTAAGAACCATGGCAATAACAAGTTAATATTTATATTCAAAATTGACAAAACTCAAAGAGTTTAAAAGCACACTTAATAACATACATATAAAATTTCATGTTTGTAAAAAATAAAGACATAAGTATTCATATGTAAAAAGTTATAAAAGCTGTGTAAGAAAATATTAAAAGTGGTTATTTGAAAGTGAATTTTAGGTACTTTATTCAAAAGAAAAAATCAAAAAGTTATTTATGATCTGTATATTTAATATTTTCTTAATGAACATGCTATTATATGATAGCACAACAAAATTATAAATAAGTAAACTATTAGTAATATAAATACAATTTATTTTATATTGTTCAATCCTTAGAAAAATAATCTAAGTACTAAAATTGGTACAGTACTTTTAAATTTTAAAACCAAATTCACTTGGAGTAAAAACCATATTCCCATCAAATATCAGAATTCCTATTAACAGGATGTCAAAACCAGTACAGAATACAGCCCTCCCTGGGTCTGGAATTTGTGATTCAGCATTGACCATAAATTCACCCAAACAATACAATGGCTTCTCTCTCAGCATTTAGATGAAAAAAGGCTGGGCCTGTATTATTAATTAACAAAAGAACTTTGGTTATTTAATTTACATATCATTTTTTAGACTTAATGGTATGACAAGCTCTACCCTGAAGCTCTACTGTAGTTACTAGATCACCACTTTAAAGTTATATCTTTTTCTGGTTCCAAGTATTATCTTACATTGTATTATACAATAATATGTGCATAAACTTGTAATACTAACATCATGAACAATGTGAATTCACTAGAAAAATAACTTGGTGAGTCAGATATAGAAACAAGAAATAACAGGCAATTTCAACCTTACATGAAAGAAAATCCTATCACCAGCAAGGCCTTATTCTCACTTAGTGGATTTTCTCTCATAAACCTAAAAAACAAAATTAGGCTCATAAAAGTGGGTTTGAAGAGATGAGTCTATACAAATCTTATATATAAGAAAATACATTTTTCACTTCAATGACAATGTGGAATTCACATCAGACTTGTATTATTAGCCAAATGAAATATATGCACAAAATGTTTTATCGTTTTATATTTAAATTGTGGCTTGTTACATAAAATGTCCTTCAAAATCAAGTTGACATCAACGTGTCCTCAGTAGAAATTACATTAACACCCCCTCCTAAGAAGTATTAATTTATTCCTAACTCTGATCCTTCCTCTATAAGCCTTACACCTTAAATACTACCCAAATAATACAAAACTTTAAAAACTGCTACCAGCCTCATGTTGACATAATGCAACATAAAAATGGAAACGTAACTACTTGGGATTACAGTATATAAAGTTAACAGAAGCTTACTGGAAAGGAAGTCACTGAAATTGGTAAACAATTGCAGTTGCTCTGCAACACTAGTTTCTAAGAAGCACTGTTCCCTACATAGAAAGACATGCAAAGGAAAAAGCCGATTTTCTCATTTCCTCAGAATATCTGAAGCAATCAACAATAATTCAAATAGATTACGCACATATGAAAGGCTTTAATTGCTCAACAATGTGAATTACTAAAAATACACATTTAAAGAATCAAACTACTGGTTTGAAGTCAAAGAACCGTATTGAAATCTACCTAGTTATTACATCAAATCAACTGTTTTCCAATTTCAAGATCAGCCTTTCCTTCCTACGTACCTGCATATTTCCAAGTCTCCTGAAAAAGTTCAAAAATTACAGTACTTAATAAAGAGAGTTAAGCCAGTCTTTTCTAAAATTTTGGAATCTTGTCTATATTATTAAACAGTAAAGTAAATGCCCTAAATATAGGTTATAAAATATATATTCAACACTCTGAACAGTTGATTTTATCTATTTACTCAATAAATGTTTAATAATGGAGATCAGAAATGTAAAGCAATGAGTGAGATTCAAAAACAAGTCCCTGACATTTTGGAGACTACATTGTCATGGGAAAATTAAACTATTAAAAAGGGAAATTGCCTAGTACTATTAGAATACACAGAAGCCCTCAAAGAAGAGATCTGTGCCTTTTTGTACACTGATCGATACCCAATGTCTAAGGATCTCAAAGTGTAGTCTGGGAATCCCTGGGTGTCTATTCAGAATACCCTTTTGTGGGTCCATAAGATCTAAAGTATTTTCACAATAATAATAAGGGGTGGGTTTTGTTTTGCCTTTTCCACTCCCATTTTCTTATAAGTGTACAGTCAAGTTTTGTCTGGGGCTACCTAATGTGTGATATCACTGAATGCAGAGACAGATAAGAGCATTCAGTTGTCTTCAAGTAAGCCAGACATAAGCAGATTTCAAAACTATAAAACAATACCACACTCCTCACTAACTGTTTTTACTTTGGAAAATATTTTTTCATAAAATATGTTAATGTGTTAACCTTGCCATTTCTAAATGAATAACAAATAAATATGTTTGAACTTTCTCGACTCTAATGTCTAATGTGGTAACTATCAATAGATACAATGTATGCAAACAAAAGCTCTTTGGCATCTTCAACAGTCTTCGCAGGTGTAAGGGACTCTTAAGACCCAAAAGACCAAAGGCTTAGCACATAGTTAGTGTTCAATAAGTATTTGTAAACTAAATTGTGAATTAATAATGAAGATCATACGCAGTGATTACTGAGCTGAAATCTGAAGGGACAGATAGAGATCTGTGAGGTAAGTGAAAGATAATGAGGGTGTTCTTCCATAATGTATACAGTTTAAAAGTAATGCTATTTAACATTCTTTCCCATGCAATTGAGCAATCTACAGAAAATAATTGAAAATGAAATACTCCCTTACAATGAGAAACTGCACGGGATCAGGGGCAACAGCCATGAAAGGTTACTGCCTCTCAACAAACTTTATTCTGTAATTTTAGAAAGAACATTTATTTTAGAGCTGGACATCCAAACAGCTTTCACAGGAATATTGTGCTGAGAGCAAGAAGGTGGTTTATCATTAGCTTTATCATTTTCTAGAATGCATCAGTTTTAAAATAATGTTATTGTAATCAATGTTACTATTATTTGCTATTTTTAAAATGCCAAGACAAAAGAAAATACCAAAAAATGTGTTTGCTCAATGCTGTTTCCCAGCACTACCCACTCATTATCCTCCTTTCAACTTTTGGGCTGGTTAACAATTTCTTTTTGGTATATGAATATGTGAGACTTCATCAAAGACAAAATTTGAAGTTACTTACGTGATAAAATAAGATATCATACACTCCTTGAAGGAATACCAGCAATTCTGAGTGTACTGAGATATGCAATCAAAATAATAAGGTGGCACGGTCTATTTTGCAAGAAGAGTCTGTTAATAAATTAAAAATTGAACAGGAACAGAGGTGGCTTAGAAAAAAAAAAAAAGAACTTTGACGTTTTACATGAAAGTCTTCATAAGTTCCTGGATGACCTATTAGTGAACAAAGGCAAGTATAACAAAGTCATTTCCAAGATTTTATAAAAGGGAGGCAGATTATGAAAGCATTCTGATGGATGGTATCAAAAATACACTCTTGAGCACGCAGCCCTGTGGTCTGCCTAAAGATGAGAGGGAAAACCCCTTGCTGACCATAAAAGGGCCGCCTGCATGTTCTCAGTGGAGAGCATACAGGATCCTATTTACACAAGTATAAATACATGCCATTCCTTTGTGCTCACAGGCGCTCCAGAAGGCTGGCCGGGGGAGGAGGGTCCAAGAGCTCAACGCAAACAGGATTCAAAAAGTCTGTAACATTTTCCAACATCGAATGTACTTTATTTTTCTAGCTTATCTTCCTTCATGATAAAAAAAAAAAAAAAAACTACAAAGCATAAAATCACTATAATTTAACAGGTGGCAGCTCTAGAAATACTTGAAAATAAGCCTTTAAGATTCCACAGGAGAAGAAAAAAACACTTCCCATAAATAGATACTTTTTTCTAGTAACACTACAGCTGTGTGAAAATTGAAGGGAAAAGAAGAATGTATTTGTGTCAATAACCATGCCCTATCCATTTACATTTCTTCGTAACTTATAGGCTAAATTTTGAAAAATTCTGAGAAACAGTAAGTGCACAAATCACCGAGACCTAACACACATTAAAGGAATATATGTATAGAATATACATGTATAATATATAATTACAATATTATTATATTATTATATACAATACTATTATATTGTAATTATATATGCATAATTATAATTATATTGCAATTACATGTATAATTACAATATATAATTATGTATAATTGCAATATTGTGATTAGAGAGCAACCAAATGGATATGAATGATTATGAATACAATGAATAATCTCCACTTAAAATCCTTAAGGAATTCTTAAGATTTCTGCTTAGTAGTATGTGTTAGACAGATATCATACAGATCTCAGATTATCCCTCTCGGTTAGAGTATGTGTGACTTAAAGTCCTATCACAAGGTTAAAATGAGCATTAGTAGTCATTTAATCTGATTATCTTTTCAGTGAGTGAATTCCCTTGAAAACACCTGTGCTTGGTGCCCTATAGCCCAGGAACCTATGTAACTAATAATGCTTAAATGCTCTACTCATTTCTATTTAAGGATAACCCCTACCAATGAGTAACAGAAAATTCAAGTCTGGCTCAACCCCCAGTATATCAATATTATCAACAGCACAGATCTGAAATGACGCAAATACAGCCTTGGGCAGGGAATTAATACCTATGATGTAGCTCATGTCATCTCTGAGAAGCTCTGTTAAACCGTTTTACTGGTATCAACCTTGATATTATTCACTCTAAATTCCCATGGTACTTCTTCATAAATCTATTGATATGTCCTTGCTAGTCAAAGTGGGGTCCACAGACCAGCAGGATCAGCACCACATCAAATTATTAGAAATGCAGAATCTCAGGACCCACCCCCAAGCCCACTGATGCAGAATCTGCATTTTAACAAGATCCAGAAGGATTCAAATGCACTTTCAACTCTGACAAGCACCAATATAAGGGCACAAAAACTCTCTCTTTAAATGTTCTCCTGTGGAGCTACACTGGAGTGTTTTATTGGCCTCCCTGTATCAAACCTTTTTTTTTTTTTCACTCGATCCAATTTGTTTTCAGAAACCCCTATATTCATTTTCAGTCTATCGAGCCAAGAAGATGGCCAGAGAAACTAAAATCTATTAAGCAGACCAAGCGGCCGGGTGCGGTGGCTCACACCTGTAATCGCAGCACTTTGGGAGGCCGAGGCGGGTGGGTCACGAGATGAGGAGATCGCTACCATCCTAGCTAACACGGTGAAACCGCGTCTCTACTAAAAATACAAAAAATTAGCCGGGCATGGCAGCAGGCGCCTGTAGTCCCAGCTACTCGGGAGGCTGAGGCAGGAGAATGGCATGAACCCGGGAGGCAGAGCTTGCAGTAAGCCGAGTTCGGGCCACTGGACTCCAGCCTGGGCGACACAGCGAGACTTTGTCTCAAAAATAAAAAAAACAAAAGCGGACCAAGCATGTTGCCAGAAGTCCCTGTGAAGTAGTTCTTAATGTTAACATTTTACAAATTATAGTATTAAGTGCTCAGAAGGGTTAAGTGGTGAAGTCAAGACCATGTAACTAAAAAGTGAATAAACCAGGATTTAAACCCAATTTCACTAAGCCATATTTTCACACTCTGCCTTTTCTTCCACTATGGATTTTCCTCACCCCAAACGTCCAGGCTTTCCCTTAAAGCAAATATGTTGTGTTTAGTAAGAATAAACTCCAAGGTATTTAAGAACTCTCGTTGACCTGTCTACATTTAAGAAATGAAACTGTAAATTGAGCAAGTCTGCTTAGCACCTAGCCAAATTCGAGCTTTAGTTCTAACAAATTAAAGTGGCTATTAGAGGCACTGTAACGATTTAAGGGCATGTGCCACAGAGCCAGACTGCCCTTGTTGAAAACCACATGACCTTGGCCTTGTGGCTTAAATTCTTCTTAGATTGAGATTAATGCTAGCAATTTCACTCAAATGTTTTCTGTGAGCATTACAGGTATTAATATATGTTAAGGGTTTACATGCATGTCTAGTAGATGGTAAGCACTCAGTATGTGTTAGCTATATTTATTATTAAATGGAATTCTTTATTCTGGTACATCTTTCTCTGTAAATAAAAAAAAAAGGCCTGTCTTTCACTAGGCATTAGTTATATCTTTCCAAATCAATGCAATGTTTGCTTCTTTCTCTTCTATTGATCTACTCACATGCACTGACTTCTTATCATGATTAAAAATGAAAAATAAAATCCATCACCAATGTGTGTCTCTTATATACTTTCACTGTCACAATCAATTCATGTGTCCACTGTTAGCAGGCTAGGGCAATTAACAAGTAGCTTGAAGACTTTCAAGACAAAAACTGCATGTGAAGACAAAAATGCCTGCCAAGGCCCACAGGCAGCACCTTCAGGCTGGTACCTGAAAATCCATCTCAACTCCCCAATCTCCAGTCTGCCAGCAAATGCCAACAGCTCTCATTTCAGAATAAATCCAAAACCTGACCACTTACCACTTTGCTCTGGCCTAAGTCACCATCACAGCATTTGCTCCCTTGCTCCCCTACAGTGTATTCTTGCTCGGCAGAAATAATCATCTCTATACAAAATTCATCACTCATTTGCTTGCCCCTCTCCAGAACACAATCCCCCTTGCTGATCCCTCAACCCTGCTAGGCACATTCTGACCCAGGGCCTTTGCCTCTCCCCTTGGCCCTGTCTGTGAAGGCCTTCTCCGCCATCTCTGCAAGATCTGTGCTTAAAGTCACCTTCTCAGTTGGCCCTCGGTGACTTATTTCAAACTGCAACAACCTGCCCTATTCCCAAACTCTCTAACTCCAAAACACAGCACTGACCATTTTCTATCATACCAGTAGTTTACTTATTTATGTCATTTGTCCTTTTTTCTCCCCTCAATAGAAATGTAAACTCCAGGAGACCACAAGTTTTGTACATTCTGCTCACTGATTTTTCATCTGTGACTAGTATCTTGCTGCGTATGTCATAAATGCTAAATAAATAGTTGTTAAATGAATAATAAATAGATGCTATAGACATCTCTTAATATTTTAAATTATATATGTGTGTATGCATATAAACATGCCTATATATATACCCACATATATATATATAAAATCAGTAAGGAAAATTCACAACAGTAATATGCTTTCTTCTAGACAGAAGTATAAACCAAAAACCAAAGATTTATAAGAAAAAAGAAAAAACATAGGAAAAATATAGCTCCTATTTATAGATGCTAAGCAACTACTGTCTCTTTTCCAAAAGCAGGGGGGCACATGAGTTTCTTAATTAAAGAGATCACTCTCTCTCAAAGAGGCTACTCTCCCTTAATGTGACAGCTTAGCTCAGGAAGTGGATGAAATGACCTTGTACAAATGAAATTGCAGGAGCGATTGGCAGAGCAATTACTCATTTGGTCAGGATGCTGGCTAAAAACTCATAATGTTGCAAAAAGCACCTTGGGAATTTTAATGACCATAGAGACTCAGCAGTTTAGTTTCAATTCTCTCTGAAAAATATCCAACATTGTACCACTCTCTCCTTCTGTTATAATATTCACTCATGAGCCCAATCTGACTCCTAAATCAGCAGGCTCATTATCAGAAGGATTTCAGCCCTTGGCTGCCAGGAGCTGATCGCATCTGATCCAAATCAACTACTGGAACTAAGAAATTAGAATTCATATTCTATCCTCTTCCCATAGCTGATTTGGCAATAGCTATCACGCCAACAAGAGGCTTCAGCCTTGATATTTCCTCTTGTAAACTATGTAACATTTGTTACATTTAGGAAAAAACTGAATTAAAGTAAGTTACGTCCTGCCTATTGAAAACAGCCTATGGAATATGCAGAAAGAACTGTGAATTCTACAGAAAGTACTAGTTGTTAGCATTATTCACATCTGAAAGAGAAGGAAACAACTTTAAAAACTCAAGAATTTCAAGGTAAATGTTGAAATATTTATTTATCTACCACCTTGAATGTGGACTATGTTATCAGATTGAGGCAAAAATAATAGCTTTGGTTTCACAGCACATTGTAAAAGAAATATAAAAGTATAATTTAGGAAAGGCAACCAACCCAGTTTAATGTACACTATACATCATTTCATCCAAGACAATTTCCTTTATCAATAACAAATGTAAACAAGCATGCTATAGTGAGGTTTCCACCTCTGTGATGAAAAATGGCCTCAGTATTATTTCAATTCATGAGCATGGCATTAGAAATTACACATGATTTTAAACAACAACCCCTCTTCTGAGGTAACAGTGAGCTCAAATTTGTCAAGGTCCTCAAAGGAAGAGCTACCGTCTTTTCTCCAGAGTTCATCTATTTATCATCAAGACCACAGGAGCAGAAAGACACATCGTCATGATGAGACAGGGCCCAGGACTGAGAGTTGGACTTGTGTTCTAATCTTGCTGCCAACAACATACATGACTAAGATAATGACTTCACCTCCTAGAAAATGACCTCACTTAGACCAGAAGGAGAGGGCTAGGCAGCACAGTATCTCAATCACTCCCAGTTCATGTTTTTGTATATGTAAAGACTTTCTTATCCTTGAAAATTTCCAGACCACAAGCAGTAAGAAGACATCATCCAGTTTATTTAGGAATGCTTGAAATAATTTTTAATGTTACTTCAGTGAAAAAGATGGAGGAGCACAGAAATCTCAGTTTCAGTGTTAAGAAGGCTGGAAGCAGAAACGGGTATCTCTGCTCAGCCAGCCGAGTAGAGCAGTGTTAATGAGTCAACATTACAAACCTCAAATGACATAAAGAAGGGAGGTCAGCAGAATGGACCAAAGAGATCGCCCTCTCATCTCCTGGGATTCTAGCTCCTAAGAAGTAAACAAGATAAAAGACCAAAAGGGGTAAAAGCAGGAACACATACAAGCCCCCTGCCCAACCATCTCTTATTCAGGATCTCTCTGTATGAACAGCTGTGGTTCTGTAACCCTCTGCTATGGATGGACCAGCTGCAGGTTATACAGAGGGTTACTTTGGCACTTATTTCCCTACTCAAAAGACTCCACATTTATTTTCTTACTCAAAACTTCTTTTAATTTAAAGTTCTCCCCTGCTATGGCCTAGTTAATGCACTTTCAGTGGTTCTAGACTCTGCAGACAGTAGTTTCCATTTGAAACATGGAATTAAACTAAGTAAACATCAAAATGAAAGATGACAATGAAAGATAGGGCAACAAGAAAAATGAAATTCAGGACATAAAACTGTGTGGTTGTGTTACCTTGTTATTTTGCTGCTTATTTCTTTATTTACGTGTAGACAAATTAATGAGAGGTGATATCACAAAATCATCACCTTAGTTGAGGTATAACAGCAAAAAGAGGTCTAAGAAATGAGACTGTCACTGTCAGCCTTTTTCCCTCAACCCTTTAAACTGAACCTTTGATTCACTTTAGTTTCATAAGCACAAACTGCAGTGTTTCTTCCAAAAACAAAAGAATATTTCCTAGGACAAAATATTTTACAATGAATATGATGTCCATATACTGTAGAGAGTACGAATGTGCAGCCTTAGGGTAAAAGCAAAGTAGCAACGAAATCAGAAACTGCCTGACTTCAATAGGGGACAGGTTCTGGTATGGGTGATGGATATTCTATGCCTAGAAAAGGAAATTAATTTACAGTTTCTCAATCTGCTAGTCTCAATAAATATGAATAGCAAGAGTCTATACTCTAAACAGTCTATACACACTGTGGATGGTGTGCCACAGAACACAGTTGCAAAGCAGGGATTTTTTTTCCATGTTTTTTATCTCACCTACTTACCTACTTGTCTATAAATGAAGTCCATGGTGTGCAACCTAATGGCATTTTCCAGATGTTTCCAACAAGTGTACTTAAAAAAAAAAAAAAAAAA
>NW_016805059.1:1121319-1144966 GCF_001698545.2 Rhinopithecus bieti | reverse complement strand
AAAAAAAAAAAAAAAAAGGAAAAGATGAAAACCCCATATGGTGCCAAATGTTGGCAGCTATCTTCTTTCTTCCCAGACAAAACTCTTAGGTCTTGTGAAAACAACATTTCTTATAAACTGCCAAAAACAACATAGATAATTGTTGTGATGGCTCTCCTGCGCCGACTGCTGCGGCCGTTTTGACTATATCCACATCAAGCTCTGGGATAAAATTAGGAGCCAATTTTAAATTTTAAGCCTGAAGGGCCACCATTAGGAATGCCACCTCCTAGGCTTCTAAAAAACGTCTTGGCATATTAAAGTGCTTTCCATTAGAAGAGGAGAAAATGTTATTTGTATTTTCCTTCCCTAAACTCTCTGTTTAAACAGCATCGTTTCTAATATAGTAGTAATATAAGCTTATGATAGGAAACTTGGAAAATACTATGTATTTTAGAAAATATCAACACCCCCACTGCTGCCCTACAGCCTTTATAGATGAAATACTTACAACATTTTAGTGTGTTTCATTCTAGCTCCTCTACATACCTAGAAATATTTATGGGGACATATATAAAATACTTAAAATCTTATTCTCACTCTGCTTTTTCACTTAACATTAGAGTGTAAGCATTTTTCTGTGGAAACAGCATTTTGATCATTGCCCCGTATCCCGAGTAATGACAGCTCTGTATAATTCACAGCATTTCTTGTGGGAGGTATATTGCTCTACTGGCTAGCCACAGGACCAGTGTGAAATTCACCGGGGTCCTGTGCTGCTGAAATATGAGAAAGGTGAGAAAGGATTATAGTGCAGGAGAGTGGAAGCCCAAATTTCCATCTCTGAACCCACCCAGTTCCTTGGTGATTTCTTCAAGAAAAGAGAGACCACCTCTTTTGTTAAGAGCCAAAAAGAGAGAAATTTACTCACCAATGATCTCCTACTATTAAGAAATCTGTGAAAGATTCATGATTATTCTTTTAAATACTCAAAGCATTATTAAATATGTCTACAATATAGAAATGAGCCATTTATTCTGAATAATGGAGAGAAGTTGAAAACCATTTATTACCTTCTGCCTAAGGGGGTGATCTCCTTGATTACCATGCAAACCAATGGGGAAAAAGTCTAATGTGCAGTTTTTTTTCATTTCTTTCACAGCATTAATCCCATTCTAGTTGGTCACTAAAAAGTAGTGGGTGGGTGTGTCTGTCTGTCTGTCTGTCTCTCTCTCTCTCTTGCTCACACACTGTGCTGCAATATTTCTTTATAACAAACTGGCTTCAGGAAATTATTAATGAAGGGTTAGGAGGTTACACAGCAGCTAAGCCCAGAAGAATGTCTGTGCAAAGAGAGAACTACCTATTCAGAAGGGAGGAGAATTGTTTGGGGAGGACCGGTAGTTTGAAAAGGAATTTCTTCCTAGCCAAGAAATTTTCTACACTGTGCAAAGCCAAAATAAAATGAGTCATAACGTTTCACATTTCCTAAGTGTGTATTACTAGAATGACTTTTGACTTTCTATGGAAATCAAGGATGGCACAAATGAGAAAATAGACCTGTTTCCCCTTCCCCTATGTCCCCTTGAGGTCATACCTGAGATGACATAGGGTCAGTCCCGGCAGAAGTTGTTAAGAATTGGATCACATGTATTTGTAACTTACAGCTTTACCTTCAGGAAAATTAGCAATAAGCATAACAGGAAATAAAAATAACGTCACTCAAAGGTACAAAAGCACCAGCATGGCCAAAAACCACCAGCAATACCTACGACAATTTTCCTAGGCTATATATGTATCAGAAACAGTCAATTGTTTTAATCAATGATTATGAAGGGTTCTTGAGTATGACACCCTAAAATATGCCTTTTTGGCATAAGCATTATTTTGAGCTGAAGACAAGTAAGAATAAACAGATCTGGGAAAAGTTCTCTGTTCTCCAGTTATCTGCCTAAAAGTAGTATATAAATTTTCCTTTTTGAAGATGACATAAATGCCCCTTTCCCCTCCATTCCAGGATGAGGAAAGTGACCCCTTAGCAGAGACAAAGCTGGTGCTGGAATGAGACTGTATATGCAGACTTAACTAAAATAAACTTACTAAAATAATATTATCTGTTATGATTAGATAATAATATTAGTTTCCCCATGTTTTTAGTCACTTTCCCAAACTTCATTGGTGCTAGCAGCTCAAATCCCCTTTCTACTGTCTAGTCACTTCTCCACAATTTATCATCATTTGTTAAAATGGTATAGAAAATTCCAAGTCTAACTGCTTTTTAAGATTTTCACATCCTTACTTTGAAGTCCTTATGCAAACAAATTTTAAAATATTAATAAAACTAATATGCCTTTTCTCCTGTTACTCTGTCTTTTGTCAGTTTAATTTGTAGGCCGCAACTTCTAAACCTAAGAGGTAGAAGAAAAGTTGTTTTTTCCCTCTCCACTATAGTCCAATAAGCAACTTGAAACCAGTGTTAAATTGAAAAAAATCTATTTATACCCACAAATACACAGAACTTCAAAATGTTTATAACTGTTGAATTACTATATGACTACAAATTTGTGAAATAAATAAGAAAAAAATTCTAGAAGTTGGCAAAAAGAGCAAAATTAAAATGACAATTGATATAACAAAAAAAAAAACAGCAGTTCACATTTTATACATGTAAAATTCACTTATTGAATCTTTCAATTTCAGAGTAACTACCAAGCCCTGATCTAGGCCCTATGGATATGACGGTTTATAATCAAAACAGGCAGAAGGGAAAATATCGTATATACTTCTCTTTCATCTCATTGTATTTTATCTCCAGAGGTAGATGCTTCTTACACCCTTCTCTTCATTCACTAAACAAATAATGTTAGAGTACTGCCTGCCAGGCAAGGTTCTAGATCCTGAAGACAAAGCAGTAGGATAAAATAAATAAACCTCCAATAACAACAACTAAAATTTCAGGCTTCATATATCTTACATTCCAGTGACTTAATAAAACAATGTTCTCACAACAGTGTTTAAATTTATTCAGTCAGTTTCATCGTGAGGTTTCCTTCTCTCTGTAATCAAAGTAGGCAAATAGTTTAAAGAAAATTCGTAATATACATGTTCCTGTATTTATATATAATTGCTTATAAACATGCCAGGATCAATTATTTTTACTTTTTGCAACCCTTATTGACCATACAAGCTGTGATTGTGGAGTTTTAATATTTTTGTTTCTTACTGAATGGACTGTTGGCAAAGGCAGGTCTCCCCTTGGAGACTGGTGCACGGGGCAGAAATTAACCAGGATTTCTGAGTGGTTTCATGTTCAAGGTCACGATACAAATTTATCAAACACAATTCAAATGGTGTGTGACATTGAAAAGAGGGCATTCCCTGCCTCTCTTCCAGAGCCAGTCTTAATTTTGTGATACTATTCTGGACAGAGAAAGGTCCCTCTTAATCTAGCTAAAATCTGAGCCTGAATACCCAATCTATCTTATAGGGGAAAAAAAAAAAAAAAAATCCTGGCTTTCTTTGAAAGACTTCATTGCACAAGGGATCAAGTCTTTCCTAAACTCAGATACAATCAGCCTCCAATATGCTCCACATATACAAACTCTGAGCCATTTCAAGCATAAATTTTAGGAGTAAAGAAAGTTCCAGTGAATGCCTAAATAGATAGGAAAAAAGAATATTCTTCCTCCAAGAATATTTTCTGATTCAAACTGTCTTCCCCAAATTAGAGCACTGACAACCATTAGTCATATTATCTTATTTGGGGTATAACCTGTTTTAATATGTACACTGAAATGAAATAAAATATGTCCTCTTTATAGCATAAGACATAATATATTTAGGCAAAGGAATGCATCTGCTGGATTTTAAAACACTAGAGTTTCAAATAATCATAATCAAAACTGTATTTCTAGACCTTTTCCTACATGCCTGATTCTACCAATATCCTCTTTGTGCTTAAAGAAGTCATGAAGCAGCCAGAAACAAAGAATTTCAAGTCATAAACTAATGATGGAATTAACCTAAATTACAGGTTAGCTATTACATACTGACATACAATGATACTGCCAAGTTTGCTCAAAATGTAATACTTATTTGTTGTCATTAAGCCACTGGGGTAAATGGCAACATTTATAATTATATAGAAAATCAAATAGAAATCATTAAGAACATTTTAATGAAAGTATATTTTTTTGTTACTCACTGAAATTATTGGCAGCATTGAAACAAAATCTATTAATGTTTTAAGATATGAACTACGCTTTAACCTGGTATCTACTGCAGTACAAAGAGCTAAGTCACATACAAAATGTGAAAATCAATTTTGGCAACTAGACTAGAATGTAAATAGCACAGGCCAATTCTCCCCAGTGCCTAAGATATTTCCTGATAAATGAGATTCCTAGCACTAAACGTTTAACAAATTGATCTACTAATGGACTGCAAAAGCCAGTAATCTTCCTCAACCTTCTATTAACACCAAGTAAATTTCCTTGGTATTGTTTACTAATCTGTACAGGATTTAAACACCCTAAGTAATCTGTTTTATTTTCCAGCACCAAAATTAGACATAAAAGGTCAGTGAAAATCTGTGATCATTTTCAAATTTGGGGCACAAAAAAACACTGAATAATTAGTCTGAAAGAATATGGTACAGAAAAGTTTGTTTTCTCTTTTATCTAGGTTTAAGACAATTATTTACAAATAAAGCATAATGAAATTTGTCTTATGGAAACACCAAGCGAAATCTTAATAAAATGTTTGCAGTGCCAACAAAAAGCCTAAGCACAATATTTAAATTACTGAACTCAAAAAATAAAATGATTTCTTAAATATCTTGGATTCTATCCCTTAAGTAAAAGGATTTACATAGTCAAGCTTCATTTGCTTACTTGGGAGTTACTCTTCCAAAATGTCTTTTATACTGTAAACGAGAAAGCCTCCCTTCTTGCACAAAACATTCCTCACTTTCCAGTCACCAATTGTTTGGAAAAACTTTCCCTTGACAGAGATATAGGATCATCTCTCAAAGAGCCAAATCAAACAGCCAACCTACTAAAAGACACCTAGCAATCTGGTTACTGTCCAAATTGTTTTCTAGACTAAAGTCAACTAATGGTAAAAGGATCAGAAGGAGTCTGGGATTCTCAAAAGGTTCATTAAGAATGCATTCACATTCAGCAAATGTGATATGCTATTTGGTTTTTCTATTATCTTTCTCAATTATATTGCTGTACAAGTGCATGACAATGCTATTACAATTTAAATTACTAGATATCTTTGTCTTGAAAAAGCAGAGAAAAAAAGATGTACTCTCAAGAGTGGTTCCGAAACTTCATTGTTTTTAAACTTTTACCAGATGATAAACACTTTAGAATTATAATACTTTAAAAGTTGCCAGAAAAAGACATAAAACATGACTTCCTACCAACAGTATGTGTGTCTGTTTTTGACGAAAGTGGTGAAACCCAGGTTCTCTAAGAGCATAAGACATAAGACATGAAGGCTGAACTTTACCCATCTAAGAAGCAGTCTATGTTCACTATCAATAATCAATACCCCCAACTCACCCCAGCTCAGGAACTAAGGATACCAGGACACAATGGCCTGGATACATTACATATGAAAGCACAAAAGCAGTCTCTATCCCCACTAAATGCCATTCCTTCTCATGCTGGCTGACTTCAAATATGAATATAAATTAAGACAATTCACTCTGCCTCATAGAGAGAAACAAAATGAACAAGAAAATAAATAGTCTGGTGTCTAGGGGTACTGAATATTTTTATTGTCTTAAATTTACTGGGAAACATAGGCATAAACTTGTGCAGTCTGGGCACCATACTTACGTAAATAGCAGAGGGTTATGGTTTCAATTTGGTTGTGACACCATAAATATTGGCATACCGAACATGTGCTTACTGCCATGAATTTTGAACTCTCTCTCCAGGGTCTGCTTCTGTTTTGTCCACATGCCAGAACTAAGGACTACTTAGTTCTGCCCATAATCTCATAGGATCAGAGCTGAGAAAATCAACTTTATTTCCAAGGGGAAAAAAACTATATTCTTTGAGTGATTTTTTAAAAGACTAACTTTTCAAGATCTTTGCCTTCCCTGGGATAAATCACAGTTGTCAATCTCAAAACCTCAAAGCAAAAAAGAAAACAAACTAAAATAAGAAAGCACATGAGTTATATCTTATCTTAACTAGAAAGAGCAAAAGGGGAAATAATTCAAAACAAAAAATACGTCAAAGTTACTGAAAATGAACGTTCAATGGTCATGCTCTTCTCTATAATAAATTGATTGCAATAAAACTTTATCCTAAAGTTCCCTGTTTAAAATAAGTTTCCTGGAAATGATACATTTCTTTTTCTTATTGAGGAAATAACATTCTAAGCAGTCATCATTATAATTTTGCCAATCATGTTATTTGTGCATTCATTTTACTCAGTCTAAGCAAAAAGATTGAGGCTCTCCAGTTAGCCCCTTGTAGTTCCTCAAAATGAAGCCAGACGTTAGGCGCATCCCCCAGCTGTGAAATAAGGCATATGACTCGTTTAGAACCCATCAATGATGATTTATGACACCAGATGCCAACACTGCAGCAGAACAAGCTGTGTTGGGTCTAAGTGGGCTGTTTTCACTTCACTTAAAAGATCTACCATCCAGTGGGGCACTAGGCTAGAGATTATTCAACATTTTATTCTCTGACACTTGAAAATTATGGAAGATTAAAAGGCATATATAATTAGAATTCAAGGTAGAAAGTGGTCAACTCTGCACTATTCTGAAGGCAGACATACCAGACTGAAAGAAAGAGGGAAGGCTTTATACGGTGGAGAGGGGACCAGTCAGACAAGGCCTTAAATCCATCTTGGCTTTGAACACGCAGCATGAAGGAGAGATGATGGTTCCCTTCCATTCCACACCCCAGGCACTAACTCACTCGGCTATTTTCCCACTATCTGGCATTTGAAAGGCTGTAAATGCCTTCAAACTGCTGTCCCAGCCTCTAGTTTCTCTGTCCTTTACAATCACCCTGAAGTACCTGTTTTTTGGAAAGAAAACAATTCCATATTTGAAATTTGTATAGAGAGTAGGTCTTAAATATTTTCACCCCAAAAAAAATAAAAGGATAACTATGTGACGTGATGGATAAATTAATTTAGCTGCTTTGTGGTAATCCTTTTGCAATGTATACATATATCAAAACATTCCTTTTAATATGGTAAACATACGCAGTTTTTAATTGTCAGCTATACTCAATAAAGTTGGGAAAAACACTATTTGCTGATAAAATAATAATACGAAAAAATGCAAAATGTGTTTAAAAAAACAAAAAATCAAACCTGATTAATTTATGAATATTTAATGATCTGTTATAGGTGTAAGAATATACACATAAACAAAAAGACACACCCTTATTATTAGGAATTGACGCAGAAGGCTATAATCATTACCCATCAGCCAAGGTCTTTTGATGGTGCCCTATCATCTCATGAGTCTGCATCTAAACATGCTCTTAGTATGTCAGACAGAGCCCTCAAAATTCATGAATAATTTTTCAATCTTCTCACCAAAAGCAGTTCATTTTTGAATAGGCTTTGTGCCCTCTCACAAGTCTGCACCTCTAGTTTCTCTGTCCTTTACAATCACCCTGTAGTACCTGTTTTTTGGAAAGAAAACAATTCCATATTTGAAATTTGTATAGAGAGTAGGTCTTAAATATTTTCACCCCAAAAAAAATAAAAGGATAACTATGTGAGGTGATGGATAAATTAATTTAGCTGCTTTGTGGTAATCCTTTTGCAATGTATACATATATCAAAACATTCCTTTTAATATGGTAAACATACGCAGTTTTAATTGTCAGCTATACTCAATAAAGTTGGGAAAACACTATTTGCTGATAAAATAATAATACGAAAAAATGCAAAATGTGTTTAAAAAAACAAAAAATCAAACCTGATTAATTTATGAATATTTAATGATCTGTTATAGGTGTAAGAATATACACATAAACAAAAGACACACCCTTATTATTAGGAATTGACGCAGAAGGCTATAATCATTACCCATCAGCCAAGGTCTTTTGATGGTGCCCTATCATCTCATGAGTCTGCATCTAAACATGCTCTTAGTATGTCAGACAGAGCCCTCAAAATTCATGAATAATTTTTCAATCTTCTCACCAAAAGCAGTTCATTTTTGAATAGGCTTTGTGCCCTCTCACAAGTCTGCACCTTCTGATTAGAACTCTCTCTTCCTTTTCTGGGGAATTATTTATCCTTCAAGACCCTACTCAATGATAGCCCCATGAGAAGCCCTACTTGACCCCAAAGCAGAACATCCCTGGGTCCGTGGGCATTCTAAGCATATGTCTAGTGCAACATGAACAACACTGATTATGAATATCCAGCACACAAAGGACATTTTGTTTACCTGTTTTCAGGATGTGACACAGTAATCAGCACAACAAATACTTTTGTGTATTGGCTTAAATTAATTTATTGTTTGAGAGCTGGCAGAGCAATACATGGGGTCAGGAAAGTACAGATCTCTGGGGTGAGCAGAGGTCAGTTTTGTGTAATCTTTGTATTAGAAGACTGGGGTGACAGCACAGTAGTCATGGAGAACAACAACGTAGACTCCTTACTCACAGTGCGGTCCTCAGTCCAATGGCATTAGCATCACCTGTGAGATGGTTACAATGCAAACTTTTAGGTTTCACTCAAGACCTACTAAATTAGAATCTGAATGTTAATACGGTGATTTGTACGTATATTAGAGTTTGCAAAGCACCAATCCAAGCTTGACTAGAGTAGACACAACCAGAACTCTATTATAAGATTTATCTGACATTAACCTCCTGCAAATGATCGATGGCGGGTGACAGGGCATGGGAAAAGCCTGAGTCACAGAAGGAAGAATAAGAACACTTTGTCACAGTTTAGGTCATAGGTAATCAGCACCTGGTTTGGGATGATAGTGAGAATGTAGAAATTTACAAATGTAAAGATAATTATTTTACCTAAAAATAGCAATGTTATTATGTCCTTATTAGCTTGACAATAATTCCATGCTTACTTAACATACTATATTATATATTTTGAAATATTGTGGAGGAATAATATTTAAGTAGGACAAAATCTATTAGTTTTAAGTTGCTTTCTCAGACTTGGAGTGCTAAGAGCAACGCAGATTATGAGAAATAGTAAGTCCTCCAAATATACATGTTAAATGGATGTTCCAGCGGAACTGAGGTTTCCACAAGAAAGGGACCAGGACATCCAAGTGGCAATAAGACGGATTTTCAAGAAAAATGGCAAGAAGCTGTTCTATGCATGCTGAATCCCTCACTTTATCAAAAATTATCTCAAGGATCACTTCCTCCAAAACTTAATACCTACTTCCCTACCAAATAGGCTCAGTTCTTACTGTGATTATTTGGTATGTGGCTTAATGCTCTACAGTTACTTTACCTGTGTTCCAATATCAACTGTACAGGAACTTTCTAAAATAGAAGGCTTATCTCTTGCTACACATTTAATCTTTTCCACTCCTCTGGCTCTCTCCCAAACCTCCAAAACAAGCAAAGAAACAAAACATGTTTCCTTCCATCCTGGAACCACTATCTCCTTCTCTCTTAAAACCTTGATGTCTCACTTCCTCACTTTACTCCACGTCCATTCTTCTACACCACTTATTATACGGAAGATTTTTTCTTTGTGTCAACCTGGAAAAATCAGAGACCGCTCATTGGTCTTCATTTTTTTCAGTCTCTGCTGTATTTTATCATATAGGCCAATTTCTGTGATTTTTCTCTCTCTCCTTCCCTGGCATCCTTCACTACCTGCCTTGTGACTGCACTGACTTTTTTTTCCTTCATGGCTTCCTCTTCAGGGAATTTCTTCCTGTGAGATTTCCTTTTCCTTCTGACCTTATTCTTCAATGTTGAGCAACCTTCATTCTGTTTCTCTCTTGTACGTACCATCCAGAATCAGATTTAATTCATAATTTGGCTGCCCACATAGCTGGGATGGGAGGGCCAATAAAGGAGTTCACAATAAAGCATGAAGAATCACTCTTCTATTTACTCAAGCCCAAGTCATACATCAAAGTTCCTCCCTTTGTGCTTCCTATTTCCAATGACCTTCCCACTGAACCTACTTCTGAGGTCTGCCTCAAAACAAACTACACTTTTGATTGCATGAATTTCCCACACTTCCTTACTATGAATACCTACTCCCCAGGTTTCCAGCTGCCAAAATCCTATCCCACCTCTGATTCTGCACATGCAAATGATGCTCATCTTTCCTGGCCCCTTTGTTCAATATATATATATGTATCTCTCCCCTAACAACTTTTCTCAGCCTTTTCTAATGGCTCAGCTAAATAATCTTGCCTTTCTCTGAATTCCCACCAAACATGATACTATCGCTACTTTTTCTCTAATATACCTGTGTCTTTTCTTTCCCTTTGACTATAAACTACTTGAAGGCAGTGACTAAGCCTAATTTCCCTTTGTATTTTCCACAATGCCTCAGCTTCAGACAGATACCTAAGGCAGAAAGGTGTGAACTGTTTTCAGGATCACAGAAAATCCAGTTTAAATGTAGATCTTAGGTTTCTTCATAGACTTAAGGCCATCAAGTTACTCATTTAAAAAAAAAAAAAAAGGAAATAGCAAGTCACACATTACACAGAAACTATAATATCCACCATTGTCCGTTGTTTTTTAAGCCTGTGAGGCTGAAGCAGTTATTTCTGCTGCCAAACTTCCAGCAGTAACACTTAAAAGTTGCCAGTGTGGTATGATGCCATCAGTTTTCAAAACTTAGAAAGGCTCATTGATTTTTACTAAGGATTTCTTACACAATCACTTCCTTTAAGGCCAAATGAGCCAACCACGACTGACAGAAGTTACAGAATGAATAAATGTTATGGTATCGACATAAAAATTATTTCGTTTCCTGTGCTTACTTCAATTTCCAAGTTTATTTCTAGCTCCCATTGCCACTAGTCATCACCATTAATGCGCAGCACGACATATTTTTATACATCCACCCACCAAACTCCCCTTTATTGAACCATTTTGGCACAATCATCATACCCAATTTCAGAGAAGATAAATTAATATCCTAACGCAATAAAGTGGCTCTGCTAAAAACAAGATAACTTGGATAGGACTTATTGCTCACTTCTCAAGACAAATGAATCTCACACTAGGGTGGTTATAATAGCAGTTTTATTACAAGACTGGCAGAATGACAGTAACTATAAATCCTAACTGTTAGATTTTTTTACTTTACCTAGTTGTAGTTATAAGTCTACTCTTGTAAGCCAGAACAATTATTTTACAATTAGTTTAGACATGTCTGAGCCCAGAAGGAAAATTTCTATTTCAATCATCTTATTTTCCTTGAAAAGAACCTAATGACACCAGAAATCAGATCAATTCAATCTTCACACATGAGTTTCTAGCCATTTTTCAAAGTTGAAAAGATTTATAAATGCAGTTGCTCAGAATTTTAGTTATGCTTTCCAACTGCAATACAAAATAGCAGTAATGGATTTCCATGCACTAGACGAAAACAAACAAACAAAAAATAAGCTTGCAACCTCATTCTCAAGGTAGAACACGGTCACCATCCTATAAAACATAAAACACACCCCTAAATTTGGACTGCAAATCTATCACTTAAACATCTAGTAAATGACCCAATTTGTTTACATGGCCCTGTAGCTTTTTATGGCCTTTCCATAAAGAAGTTATTACATCCATTCCCTTTATTTTGTTTAAGAGTGTTTGAATGAGCCCCAGAACCACAGGCTAGTTAAACAAGCCTTCCTTAGATGGGCGTGGTCTCATATAATTCACCACTACCGGGGAAATTTTCAGAACAATGTTTGTAGTTTTGAAACACCACACATTCCTACACACCACAAGTATTTCCAGTGCTTTATGCAGTCTTAAATGTTCGGCAGATATATTAAATAAGTCCTATTTTTCCATTTTTCCAAGTAAACTTGTGGCATTTACACTTCTTCCAGAAGATTTGCACCTCTGAGTTTTTGCTACAGTAGGTTGGCCACTCAGAAATGACTGCAAACAAAGATTGCAAGGGAAATGTAAAATCTAGACACCCTAATTGATTTCCTAGGATGTAAATGTTAGTTCTAAAAGGAAACCATTTTAAAGCTGTTAGTTTAATGGGGTGGCCAACTGATGCCTATTAAAAGTTATCAATACAGATTAAAGGTAAATTTTCCACCATGAAGCAAAACTTTTAAAATAAGAATAGAGATGATTTAATTACTAATTTTTTCTTTGTTATCATGGCTTATAACCTCAAGACTGCTAATATTCTAAAGAAAACACAGATAAAACTACTTTTTAAAGGGTTAATATTTATCAGTTAGGTATCTCAACTCAGTATCTCTCAGTATCCTAGCAAGATTGTGACCTGGGAAATTGCCTGCTATTTTCAGATTGCAGCTTTTTCTAGAAACAGACAGTTTTGACCACAGTGACTAACACAATGCAACGATACAGTGGAACCCATTTTATATATATAAAACTGTTATATATGTGTATATATATATACACACACACACATATATATAAATAATATATGTGTATATTTATGTGTAAATTTATATATATATATGTGTATATATATATACACACACACACATATATATAAATTTGGGATAATTCTACAACTGTGCATTTTGTTACTGACTTTACTTTTATTTCTAAAAAAAAGTACATTATTTCTGGAGGTCTACATGAAAATGTATTGTCTCTACAATACAACAGACCAGACTTCATAGCATACTAGTGTTTTTATAACTTTAGATGCAGATATATATACACACACACACATATATACGTGTGTGTATATATGTTCTTTTTCATTTATAGCTCCAGAAATAGTGAGCTTTTGTTTAGAAATAAAAGTAAAGTCAATAATAAAATACATAGTTGTAGAGATGTCACAGTCTATTGAAAACAAAGAATCCTCTAATGCCTTTTATTATCTACAAAATTAACATATTTCCAGCAGAGATCTGCCTCCAGGACACCCCACCTCAGGTTATGGATGTACAGATCTATACTTTTCATACCAGCATTATCCAACTTTTTCCCTTGTTTTTATAGTACTCACAAAACCACCAACTACTATAAAATGTACTCATCCTTTTAATGGGTAATCCAAAGGCAAATCGTACTCTAGTAAGAGAGAGTCTTTAGTATGCTTGCATAGAACAATCTGAAAATACTTTTCATTACTGTGTTTTTCCTATGTTCTTTCCAATTTGTACCCTGCCTGTCATTAGATCTCAGGTTTAAAGTACAGTAAATCAGAAATGAACACTGCAGGTTTCCCCCTTTTCCCAGACCCAGCAAGAAATTTCCAGTAATAGAAATGAATACTTCTTTCTTCTAATTTGTTCACATCTTACATTTTAAGCAAATGTTTCTTCTTAGCACACTGATTTTAAATATCATCTGCTACCATAGCAAAATAAATTATAAAGCTTTAATGACTCTCAATTTGCATTTCTAATCACCCTAGACTATGAATATATATGGCATTATGGGAAACAAGCTGTGATTTATTCCTCAGCAGAAAAAAAAAAAAGATAAATAATTATGACTACTTAAAAGACAGATGTCCTTATAAATACGCAGCAAAATAACTGCCAGAAACAACAGGAGATAAGTACCACGTAAGTCCAACTTCCGTTGTTAATGGTTTCTGATCTCTGCAGTGACTCAAAGGGTAGGTGGAATGACCACCTGGGCATATTTAAGCACAGAAGTGTATCTCTATCATGCAAACACTGAAATGCTTAAAATAGTATCCATTCACGAACAAGGATTTCCTAGAATGCAAATAGCATAGCTTCGAAAAATGGCATGGCATCAAGAAGTACATCCACCAAGAGAATTCAGTCATTTCAAATCCTTAAATACCACAAAATCTTTCCAGCATTCATATACACGGGACCCAAATGAAAGTCAGTGGAAAAACGATGCAGATACTCAATGAAGAGTAACCTCATAGCAATTAATTTTCCACAAACTTGAGATCTTTTCCTCCTAAAATTGTTAAAACTGTTTTCTTTGCCTGTGATGTAACAGCTTCATTACTTTAATTCAGCGTCCTGGAAGCTGCCTCCCTTTTATCCCAATTGCGCATCTTTCACCCAGCCTCATTCTGCATGCCATCCGTTTTGTGAATGAAGTGTGAAAACAGCTCTTTGTTTACATAAAGCAGGTAATACAGAGTAGTGTGGACACAGGCTCAGCTCATGAGAGTGGAACTGAGGCTGCGCAGCCTGCCCTTCTAACCCGTTCACAACTTCCAAACATGCCTGATGACTGAAAAACATTCCAGCAACAAGTAGTTATCTGCACACACCAAAGCAGAACTCTGCCACTGCCTGCCTGCTGAGAAAGGAACTGAATGGGAAGGGTTTTGATGGAATCTTAAACATGAAGACTTTTCTTTTTGTTCTGTTTGTTAACTGTCAACCCTGCAGAAAGTACACACAGCATCAGGGCCTTTGAATGCATAAGTGTAGGACATCTTTCCACTTTTTCTAGCCTCTCCTCACTCTCAACAACGATGCTTCTTGTCTGTCGCCCATGATATACCTCTTCATGTGTCTGTTCTTTTCCTCAGGCTGTTCCCTTAGACTAGGATTCTTCTTTTTCCCCTCTCAGACCTGCTTCAAAACACATCACCTCCTCTGTGGGAACTTTTCTCCTTCAACTTCCCTTCCAGACAAAACCAACCACTTAGTAAATCAATAGAGCATTTTTGAAGTGAAATAAAGCACTCTGTGTTCTCATAGCACTTCGAGCACAAAACTAATAGACCATGAAGTAACAAGAAGGATCTGCCATCCTCTGACCGACTTTCTCAAAGGCAGGTCTGCATCTTCTTCTCTGTGTACGCGGCACCTAGGGCAAAGCTTAGCAAAGAGCACACGCTCATAAACATTTGCTGAATGAAAACAATGTTCTAATAAAACATTAGACCATTTAACTTATGAAGGAGGAGGCACGTGGCTCTGAGTCCTGGCTTGGAGTCAGACCAATGTCCAAACATCTACCAGCTGTGGGACCTTAGCTAAGCTACTTAGCCAGTGAAGCCCTGGTGTTTTTCCTAATACCTCACGGAAAGTTTATAAACTGCATACTATCTGCAAACATTGAGGACAAATGTGGCACCTAACAGTCACTCCTGGAGACTCATTATTAAGCAATGCAAAACTAGAAGCTTACTCAGAGCCCTTTAGACTCATGCAACTACCCCCTAAAATGCATCTAAATCCTTCTGCTGCCGGGTCCTTCCTGGCAGTTCTTACTGGTTTATCAGCACACAGTGTATACAGTAGAAATGTAAAGCTACACCCTTGCACTTACCATTAAAATGCCTTGTTCTGTTTGAGAACGTTGATTTCCCTTAAGGAATCAGACCTCTACTTTGTCTCTGCCCCGCCCCACAAACCCCAGCAACAATCCAATACATATCTCAGTGGACTAAGAAACAACCCCACTACTATTCTAAAGAAAAAAATCCAGCTGGGCACAGTGGCTCGCCTCTGTAATCCCAGCACACTGGGAGGCCGAGGTAGAAGGATCGCTTGAGCCTAGGAGTTCAAGACCAGCCTGAGCAACATCATAAGACCCCCATCTCTAAAAATAAATACAAATATTAGCAGGGAGTGGTGGCACACCACTGTAATCCCAGCTACTTGGGAGGCTGAAAAGGGAACATCACCTGAGCCTGGGGAAGTCATCAAGGCTGCAGTGAGCTGTGATCACACCACTGCACTTCAGCTTGGGTGACAGAGTGAAATCATGTCTCAAAAACAAAACAAACTAAAACAAATATAAAAGGGGAAAAGCTAAATACAAAAAAAAAAAAATCATAGTTTGAAAATAAAAGAGGAATTAAGCAGAACAGCAAGGGAGCAAATTTAGAGAAGACAGCCTGGCAAAGATGGTCTGGTGTGGAAACAGGGCAAATAACCGTCCCAGGAGGAAGCTACTCAGTCACCAGGGGATGACAAAAAGTGGTTTGAAGATGGCACATGAATTCTAACGAGAAATCTGATGACAAATAAAATTAACAAAACTAAACTTAAAATGCATTCCCATGAGGTAAAAGACAAAATTAGCTAATGCTACCAAAAATATCACTTATAACAACTTGACTTTAATTATAAATGTAGTTATTACAGTTCCTCTTTATAATGTTTAGCTCCCTTTGTTTTCAGATTTGGGAACTTTGCAAACAAAAAATTTAAAAAGGTAAATTAAAAATATTTTAGGCAAGCCATTCAAGTTTATAGCTATGAATTTATTTTCTGAGGGTCTTGACCTTAAAAAAAAAAAAAAAAACTTGAACTTCTGAATAGAATATCCCACAGAATACAGTGTAAATACAAGTTAAGGCCACTCATTAAATATATTTCAAAAATAATAGGTTATACTTTCTAGCGCTCACTAAACATGCTTATTTATTCATTTTTAGGGCACTTTTATCATTAAGACATCCTGCTAAGTGAAACGTTAAAATTATTACCAAAAAGTTTCCTTGTGGAACCAAGCATGGCAATGTCAGCCATATTCTTCATCACCATCACTGAATAAACCAAAATATCAAAATAAACGTCCTTTATCTATATACCTGCTTAAAGTATGGTTCTAACATAATGGTAACCATTATAAAGGTAGTATTTCCAGTTATTTGCCAATTTGTCAGATGCCTACACAAACAGAAGTGTCACTATATGTGTGTGTGTGTGTATATTTATATATATATATACTGCTCCATTTGACTAATGGGATTAGTATGAGATTGTTTCCCTTACTGTTCCTGTAAATATTTCGGAAGCAACAAATTCCTATACCTCATCTTCGGATCTGAAAAGCACGCAATCCACTAACATAAGAAAGAAATGCTTTTATAAAAATACCTGAATTTTGAAACTAGGATTCCATTTGCCTAACTGGTTCTCACATAAGGAAAAATATATCACCACTTTAGCAGTTTAATAGTGGCTCCCAAGTGACCTTGACAAAGTCAAGTCAACTTCCGCTGTCTAGGCCTCAATCTTCACACCAGGGAGGATAAGCTCCTGGGGTCTTTCTAGCTCCAACATTCCTCATACCACACATGCTGCTGAGTTCTAGCCTGTGCAAGTTATCCTTGAGCCACGGATAGAATACAGAAAGCACACAGATTTTGGAGGCTTGTCATCTATGCAATATTTTCAAGAGTCCTTGGTCTGCATCACACAATAGTCCCCATCTTCAGAAAATATAAGCCCATGCACAGCAATGACACTTTTAAAAGAGTAACCAGTTCTAGGAAACCTATCCATTTGCCTGGTACCTGCTCACTTGGTAACATCTATCTTTATCAAGAGTAAAACGTGGTACTCTGATTGGCACAACCCATCACTACCAATACATGAACAAGCATATCTTCCTATTTAAGAAGTCAAGCAGTGTGCAACTTCCAAGACCAAAACGGTATCTTAAAAGATGGCCTGTTGTTAAGAGTTAACACCATAGCCTTTCTTTAATAAGATACTAACTACCTCCAGAACCTTTCAACAGATGCTTAGCGGGCACACTCTCTGCCATACCTGTCTAAGGTGCTGGAGTTCCTACAGGAAGCAATTCAAACAAGGTCCACACTCTCAATGACTTAGATTTTATGGGGGGGGGGGGGGGGGGGGGGGGGTGAGGGATGTCGGTAGATAATGAATTAATTCATAAATTAACAACAAGAATATCAAGGAGTATTAAGTACCACATAATTAATAAATTAACCTTGAGAAGATAGAGGTGGTTAATTTAGATTTAGTGGTCAGAAAAAAGACCTCTCTGAGAAAGTGAATCATTTAATCTAAATGATGGGAAGGTGTTACCCATGCAAGAGCAGCTGGTTAGTGTTAGCCAAAGAGGCAGGGGCAAATGACTGGAGGTTGCAATTGCATGCTGAGTGTGCCATGTCCACCTTCCCATCTCTCCCCAGGCCATAACCCTTGAGGAGCTAAAACCAAAAGAGCTGCAGGAAGGGGGCTTGAAAGAAGCCATACCCCTTCCTTACTCCAGGTCCTCCAAGTCATGGGTCAGGCATGAGCTGCTAAGCAGAGAGGAAAAAAGATAGAAATTTTAACCCCAATAGGAACTAAATTGTCCAGAGCTAAAAGTGTCAAAATGCTTAACAATCAGTATGGTAGAAACACTGATCCATCAGGACAGAGGCCAGCAGGGTTGCAGAAGTATCTTAGAGGCCTTGAGCAGTACCAGGCATTGGAATTTCTGCTTCATGATGTGTTGGTCCATTTGTCTTAAAGGAGTTGCACTAGTCTCTTCCCAACTCATTGGAAATATTTCAACATTGCAACATTTTGGTAATCAGTATGGTAACTAACACTGGTGCATACTAAATGATTACCAAATATTAGATGTGTTCTTAGGAGACTTAATAAAAGGGAGATTTGAAAAATAAAATCATAGCTAGAGGTAGTGGTGATGGAAAATAATACAACATACAGATTGTTTACAACTGATCTTAGCCAAAAGATAAAGAAGCAACAGGGATTGCTTAATAAATGAGTTATATAGAGATTACATAGAGTTACACAGAGTTATATATTCTGATTATGTATAATGCTTCCAAATTAGAAACACGAAAATCAGAGTAAGTAAATGAAGGGACTTTATGACTTCTGCCATTTTGGTTGACACAAATAGAAACCTATGGGGAAAATTTCATCAGTCATGGAAACTTTTTGTTTTTACTATGAACGTTATGAATGTCTTGATTCATCATTACTTATTTAACATACCACCTTATCATTAGAATTTTGTTTCTACAAAAGGTGCAAAAGTTTATAGATAAAACTTAGAATCTTACCAGTCTAAAATTTGAAAAAAAACATGAAGTAGAAGCTAATATACAGAAGATATTTAAGAAATAAGTTTCAGGAAGGGTGAAATAAGAGTAGACAAAGCTAAGGTTTCAGTCCCTGAGCAGAGCTACAGCTCGTAGAAGAGATGGAAGCACTGAGGGAAGTTTAGTGTCCAATCCCATCCTCTATTTACAACTATTTAACAAATGATATATTAATCCCTGAGGCTTCCTACAAACCAATCTAAACATCTTTTAGTGGTAAAAGCAAAATATATCATCCATCCAATATCTATGATTACAGTTGATACAGAAGATAAATTACCATATAATAGAGCTTTTTAATCACCTACTGTGAAAAGACAAAATTCATCATTACATAATGGCACTGTACTTGTTCAACTTCCTCAACTATCTCACACAGCAGAGAACCAGGAGGAAGTTTTTTCTCTTTTTTTTTGTAAAAAAGCCTTTAAACAACAAAAATAAATGTCACAAAGGTCACGCAATAAAACTTATAGGGAAACTTACAGGAAAGTCCCTTTAGTCTGCAGTTAGAGCCTACTTACTCGTGGACACTGTTCTAAATATTGTGGTTACCTGTTTTTGATAAAACAGAGATTTGAAGTTGCCACCTAAAAACGATGGTGAGGGGATTGGACACCTTTTTTAATTTTCCATTTTTAACTTAAATTTTGTTAGATACGGGCACATTAGCAGTAGGAAGAGAAAGCTGGCACTGATAAAGAGACGGAAAATCCATGAACACAAGATACAGGCAAAAGGGCATGACCAGCAGACCAAAGTAAATTGCCCCACATACCACAAAAGCCCTTGAGAAAAAGAACACATACAATAACTGATGTTCATAAGACCAATCGAAGCCAATAGCAGCATATTCCAAATCCAAATTCAGAATGGCTAAAGAAAATGAGAAAAAAGAATACGCACGCTCTTGATCTATGAGTAAACTAAAAATCACTCACCAACAACACAGGTAGAAGAGGCATTCCTCCACCAACTTTGTCATTGACATCTCTTTGTGCTGTATGCAACAGACAAAGTAGGTTTTGTTTTGTTCCTGAATGTATGATTCTTTCTGCTACAACTCAGAAGCACCATCCCAGAACTTAAATCATTCCACAATATGCATTCTCATCTAAACCAGTGTGCACAAAATATGAGTATTTTTCACCATGATCATATACCAAGTATACAGAGCAGACACCCCCCAAGCAAGTCAATGTTATCTTTTAATCTCTTTCCTCAAGTTAAATGTGAAAACCCTTGTTTTCATATATGAGACAGGGTCAGAAGTAAGGTTAAAAATTAAGTATGGTTTATGAAGTCAACTTATAATATTAGAGGATAAAACTGTACAGTAAAAGTGGCAAGAACTGCAACCCAATGGTAGGTCAAAAACCAGATACCTAACAATAGTGTAAATGACACTAACCCTTCAAAGTTACTTCTGAACCATGTCCACATGATCCAGTCTAAATCCATGTATGCGGCATTGGCTATACCATCAATTTCCAATTCTACTTCCTCTTGATATTATGTCTTGCTGCTCAACAGCAAATACAAATAAGTTAATATTAAAACTGAGCAGCCAGATATACTGATTGAATAAACACCATTAGGGACTTTAGAATACTCAATAAAAGAGAGTATCATGACGAGGGGTCCTTGAAGACAAGAGTGAGCTGCTATAGTCATATCAATTTGGACATTTCAGAGATAGAGAAGACCGTTCACAAAATGATTCAATGCACGAACTAGGTCAATGGGATCTGGCCAATGGGATCTTCTATGTGGTATCCTCAAGGAGGGTTCATATTTACAGGACGGTATAACTGTCAAAATTGAGATAGCAAGAGGCCAATAAAAAAATCAATCATAATTCAGTATGTGGGCAAAAAATTACCCACATAATGGAAAATTTGAAAGCCAAACAGAAGAAGAAGTAGAAGTAGTAGTACTAATGGTAATGGTAGTAGCTCTAACAAATCTGATTACATTCCAGGGGAATCTTCTTCAGCACCCACCTGTTATCCTCACATCTTCAAACTTTGACGTACAAAAAATCAACCTGAGTATGTGCAAGAAAATAGCTCTATATTGCCCCCTAGTGCTGGCCAGTGCCACTTCTCCTTGGGCTAAAAAACTACAAGTAGTTCCTCTACTTATAGTTACTTCCTGCCGCCATCCTTAACATAGACCAACCCCTAAACATAGCCCAAAACTCTGCCCACAGATTAGGAAACAAGCAGCAATTTTTGGCATCATGCATCTTAAGAATGGAAATGGCCCAGCTTCGGATGGCAACAGAATGTGTGTGGCCTGGATTAATGAACTCATCTCTCCTGAAGGTGTGAACCTACTTGGGTAAAGTTTGGCCTATGACCACATGCTTCATGACAGCTCTGGGCCCCTTACAAAGTGATGATAGCATGTGGAACACAAGAGAGAACTGCAAGGAAAGGACAAAGAGAAGAACAGGTTAGCAAAGAGATTCCGGGAGATGCCAAGAAAGGCTTGATAAGACAAGGCAATAGGAGAAATGATATGGGACAGGAACAGTAAAAAACAGAAGCCAGGAAGCCAGGAATATTGTGCATTGTTGTCATTATGGAGGAGCTTGTCTAGTAAGAAGCAATAGTTTGAAATGGACATTTATTTTACATGAGAAAGAACAAAGGTTGGTCTGATCTGTTTCCTGCACTGGTACAGCTGGTGCTGTGGCTCCTTTGATCACTTTCCCCCAGTCCTCTGCAGCTACTGTGATTAGAGATAGATCCTTAGGCTGCCCTTTGATCAGCAGCTCAAGGAGCCTGCAGGTGCCATGTGCCATCACATTAGCAAGTTGTAAGAAGCACCATACTAATATTGGCTGATAAATGTGATATTATGTCTTGCTGCTCAACAGCAAATACAGATAATGTTTGCAAAAGTCCGCAGAATCCTTGTTTTATCTATTTTTATACCCTAAAACTTTCTGTGCTTTCTTAAACATGAACACTTCATAGAGTTTAAATTCAAAGTTGAAGGTTTGAAACACCCCAATATGAAAAGGAAAAAAAATCACTGTGACTTAAAACTATATAGCACACCCCATTTTAATTTTGTAGTTATGCCACTTGTGTTCATTTTGCATGGGTAATGAAGTGACAGAATCCTTGCATTCTGAATAGATGATATACAAAGCAGTAAAAACATGTATATTCCTTTTCAAATAACAGTAAGAGCCACCACTTGTAAACAGGGCGTTAAATATTCCAATTTTAGACAGCCTACATGAACACTGTGGTTTCATGTGCAGTATAAAATTTCTATTTACAAAGTATTCTCAAAAATGACTTCATAATGGTAGATGAAGAGAAAAAGAGTTTAGAAATTGAATGATGTAAATCATATGGGTTCAGAGGCTAAGCAAATTACACACCCTGAAGCTGCCCTGGCTTTATGAAAGGAGCCTTTCTCCAGCTCTGTGCAATCCCAGCCCAAGGGAACTTGCATCTGAGAGTTTTCTAAACATTTCAGGTACACTTGAAAGCTGAAAGTAATTCTCATTTCCTATGCAGGATTAAGTCGCTTCCAGCACACACAAAATAGCAGTCATTCACCAACACATACAAAAACACACCACCAGAAAGGTAAGGACTTCAGAGTACAAAGGTAAGTTTAAAAAACAAAAAATAGGGCGCAAGAGAAATACACTTTTTAATTCCTCTAAAAACGACCACACAGCCTCTTGACCTCTGTATTTCCTATCTACTCATTGATTAATTGATGACTTCGACCTAGAGTGCTTCAATTAATGAGGCTGATACATTTCCTGACGGACCCCCCTCGCCCTCCCCAAATCTGAGTAAAGTCAAACATGCCAAGACTCATTCATTTTGGATTCGTTTTTAGAGGCAGTTCTTGAACTTCTAACTTTGGCAATGAGCGAACCTGCAATGTGCATTTGAACTGACGTTCACAATTGCTCCCAGAATGTCCTCACTCTAACTGAGGCTGCAGTGGCACTCACGTTGCCCTCTTAGAGCTTTGTGGCAGCTCCCAAAGTTGCAAACTACACTTAACCTTCAACAGTCCATGCCAGTGAACGGAGCGCGTATTTGCATGTAGAGACCAAAGATACCTTCGCAGTCTGGTGTACATCACATACCAACGCACAATGCCAACGTTAACACACACAGCGAGAAACAAGCAGGGGGAGAATGGGGGAAAGACTCACCGTTCTGTTCCTTGTTGCTGGAGAACTGGAATTTACTACTCAGGTTGGATTCCGCCTGAGTCCCCTGTCTCTGGCCGGCCAGGGCAGATGTCAGCAGGAGAAGCCTGAGGAGGAGCATTTGGCTGACTGGGACGAGAGCTCACTCACGGCGGGCACTTTGGAAGCAGCGACTCCCGAGTCTCTTTCACCACCGCCAGGGGAAAGCTGCACTGGGGTGGAAGCGCCGAGCCTGCTCTGGCAGCAGAGAATCGCAGGGTAGTTTCCACATAATCCCATCCAAAACTTTTTCCTAGAGCCCTCTTCTGTGTCTCCAGTTTTTGAAAAGGATCAAAGCAAAACCTGGACCTGAACCAGTTTCCCAAGGTTTAAACAAATCCTGTGGCGAAGTGGTGGGGGTGGGGGTGAAGGCGAGGGAGGAATGAGGGGGCGGGGACGCGGGGGAGAGGTGAGAAGTCACCAGCAACTTGCTGG
>NW_016805059.1:1100064-1121065 GCF_001698545.2 Rhinopithecus bieti | reverse complement strand
GGGGGAGGGGGAAGAAACAAGGCGAGGGCGCCGCGGCGGGTCCCACGGGCCGGGGCGCCGGAGCTGGGCCGGGGGGCTCCGGGCCGAGGCCGGCCCAGGCGCAGGCTGAGAGAGGCCGCGGGGCTCCTGCTCCGCAGCCCGGCGCGCGGTCGGCGCCGCGTCCCGAGCGCCGCAGCACGGATTCCGGCACCTGGCTTGAGTTTTCCGCGACCAAAGTTCACCTCGTTCCGGCGCGTCCCCCGCTCCTCAAAGCCTGGGGCAATTCGGCCGCTCGGGGTCGCCGCGGGGTTCCGGTCGTACCCGTCCCCTCCCCCCACGCCTCGGGCTCCGCGCTAACCTCGGGGCTCGGCGCGGCGTCTCCGCACCGGGTGAAGAGGGAAGGCCGGGGCGGCCGGGAGGATCCGGCTTGTCCCCTCCCCTTCTCTACCTTCCCCCCGCCGGGCGGCAGACAGGAGGTGGGGGCCGTGGGCCGAGTCCGGGCGGAGCGCGCGGCTGGCGAGCGGGGGAGGCTCAGCGGCTCTCCCGCAGGCTGCGGATGGGGCGGGCGGGGGTCGGCGCCTCTGGGAGTGGCAGCCCAGGGCCGCGTCCGCGCGAGCGGGCTTGGCCGCCCACTGGCTGTCAACAGGTGCTGCGCAGACAGGGGGTGCTGCGGGACTCTCTGTGGGCAAGACCCCGATGGCCCAGGCGAGGAACGCGGCCAAGGCGGCCCCTGCTTTCCTTTCCACGGAACACCTCTAACCCCAAATACAGAGCACGATGGGTGGCGAAGGGTGCTGCAGAAGTAAGAAGTGGGAAAGAACTTCTTGCAACTCTCCTTCTGCCGCCCCCTGTCGCCTGACTTGCCATTAGTTTCCAAGAGGGATGCCCACTCCCTAAGGTCTTTGCTAGGACCCTTGGCCAGAGTTTCAGAACAGAAAGAAGGGAAATGAATTCAAAGGTTTTTCTCCAATTTCCAGCTCCCTAAAGCAGGACAGATAAAGCAAAAGTAAAGGCAGCCAAAATAATAATATTCATTTAACAAGTACTATATTTTCTGAATGCCTATTATGTCGGGCACTGTTTAGAGGCGGGAACTGTAGCAATGAAAACAGACAAAAGTCACTGCCCTGGTGAAGCATACGTAGTAGTTGGGCAGCATTAAGCTAATAGCAAGCTCTTCTGAGAATGGCATCTAAGGGACTCAGAATGATTCTGCAACCTTGGACTTTCCTACAATACAGCCTCTAACAAAACTAGGCTGCCCTGAACCCCTGTTGGTAGAATTGTTTACAGTTACACCAAAAAGGTCGAGAAATAACCGAAATCTGTATGTGGCTTGTGTTCAGGCTGACTTGGAGAGAGAGGCTGATGCTTTAAGACCTAAAGTTCTTATGAGGTAGTCTGAAATGAAACACACATGCCAAGCAGGGCCTATGATGGTTCCATGTCTCCTAAATGTGTCTGTGACAGGATCCAACGTGCTTTCCTTGTGGAGAAGCAGAAAATCATTGTGAATGTGTTGAAGGCACAAGCAGAGAGTCAGAAAATTGAATTTTAAAATGAAGCTACTTTTGAGTAATAATCAAAATGGAAACAATATATATCAAGCAAGTGCCATGGCAGGCAAATCAGCAATATCACCCAACTTCTTGAGAAAAAAAAAAAGTCAATGCAACAATTCGACCATCAAGGACACTTGGGCTGGAACAGAAAACCAAAATAGCAATGTCCCTGAAACTAAGGAGTGGCATTTGGGCAAGAACATATTCTTACTGGACCAAAGCAGGAACTGATCCTTCTTCAGTGGTGATGAAAATGCCAAGCCCTCTTTGTATACTCAGACACCGACTGGGACCAACCAACCAGACCTTTCTGCTTGAAATATCCTAGTCATCTTGTTTTTTTCCTTTTTGAAACCTTTGAAAACTTCACCGATCTGTCTCATTCTTGAAAATTTCACCCACCTGTCTCATTCATTCATTCTTATCCCTTTACCTCTTCTATCTACAGAGTCCTAAATATACATTAAAGGCAAATAAGGCCTGATCTTTGACTTTAAGGAATTTACAGTTTAGTGGACAGAAGGTTTTTTTAATCAAGTATGGTATTTTATTCAAGTTAGCAGCTCCACAACACTAGTGTGACTCCATATTCGCATAATACATTCCAAAAATATTTTGTAAATTTGTGAGGGTGAAGGTTTTATTCCCAATTTTAACAACATAATGGGACTTAAATAAAAGACATGCCTTATGAATCCATTGTAATCTATCTGTCATAAAATTCATTATTCTCCAGTTTTTCTAATTTTGTATGTTTGGTTTTCTAATCAGCATTTTTCTAAATGAAGTTGTTATACATCCATAGAGTTGAGTTTCCTGACCACCCACATAGAGGGTGTGTGTGTGTGTGTGTGTGTGTGTGTGTGTGTCTGCAAATGTAATCCATTTGCTCTCAGGAGATTGGACGGGTGATGACTACTCTTTATTTTGTATCGTTTCATATTAGCTAGAACAGTGCTTGGCACAGGGTGATAATAAATAAACACTCATGACTGACTGACAGGTTTCTTTATTGGAGTCACTTACATTCTCCCTGGAATTTCAGCGCAATAGTTGTATTTGAAAAGTTACAGATGATCTAGAATAATACTCTACCTCTGTGTTTCACCTCATCCATATTCTACAGATTGATTTGACAATTGCCTTATAAATAAAGTCAGTCAGGTGTTCCTGAATGACCCCTAGACAAAATCACATCCACATTGGCCAATTTCCTTTCAATGTACTTACGTTGTCATTTCTTGAACTGCTCTTGCCCTTGACGTAGTTGATTCTTTTAACACATTATCCTCTGCCTGTCTTCCTGCTCTATTTTGCTTGTTAACCTTTTCTAGAAAAATGAAATCTTTACATTGAAAGTAAATTTTATTTAATCCAGAGTCTGTGCAATTACTAAACAATATATTTTAAATGAATATGGCTTTGTTTTGGCCAAAGCATTTTCCTTGATGAAAGGCATCTGTTCCACCAACCAAGAGAAAATAATCTCAAACATTCTTTGTGGTTTTCATGTTTTCTTAAACCTTAAGAAGGAGTGCCCATTGCTGCTGCATGCATGAAGAGTATTACCTACAAATTCTTATTAAAGAATACGTTTGGTGGTTAACAATGATAATTTGGGGGAGGGGGCGTCACTACTAAATTTTTTTAAGTGAAATAAGATTTTAAAGCAACCTACTCCTTTAACTAGTCACTTAACACCCAAAGGGGCAGGAACCATGGGGACATATTTTTGCCACCAAAAAAACCGTGTCTACGTTTTTTTGCTCTTTATTTTTCTGTTTAGATCCTAAGACACACACGTGCATGCACACACACACACAGAGAGGGATATGTGCAAAGTTGTTTTAAGACTTTTCCTAGAACTTTTCAGTATTTTAGTGGCAGGTAATTGAGCATGAATTCCTGAAGTTCAGAAAGCTTTGTTCTACCTAAATACTCATTGTGTTTTGACAATGGCTGACAAGTAACAATTTTATATGTGTGTGTGTGTGTGTGTATATGTGTGTGTGTGTGTGTATATATATATATATATAAATAAAAGGCAGGGCTGGGGATATCATTAGTAGGCAAAGTAAATGCCCACAGACCACAGCAGGAATAAAGACTGTGTTAGGAAGTAAATAAATAAATAAATAAAGTCAGTAGTCTTAGAGTCATCCTCTTTTCTCTCCACTTTTCCAACTACCTCATCTTGAGAAATACGACCTCGCTATCTCTAGATTACGAGGATATATATCAATACCCTGTTTTTCAAACCAAGAAAGGAGACACTTTTCATTACATTTTATTCTGCTAGCATCAGGTAGCTTTTATCTCCCCAGTGTATCAAATGCTAATCTGAGAAGGGTTTACCTGCTGTGGCTGAGGGTAGAGGGTTTTGCTGAGGCTCTGCTCTAGAAGAAGACACACTTTGTCATTCTGACTTTCCTGGGGAATGGATTTGGAGGATGGGGAGTTAAGAGAAGTGTGGCCTGCAGAAATGGACTTCAGTTGGCTCTCTGTGGCCTTTCCCTTTGAAGTAAAGCTGCTATTTCCTTATTGAAATCATGACTTAGTATGCATAGATTTTTCCAAAATCTTAGAAGTGTTTGTCTGACTCAGAACTCAGAGGGAGTAACTCGCCAGAAACAGCCTTAAAGAAAGAGAAGCCCTAGTAACCTTTGAACCACCACAAGAAAAGATCATTTCACTGGGAGATAGGAGGTCAGGGACTTAAGTCTGGCTTTACCACTAATAAACAGTACAACCTTGATCTAGAAATCCTCTCTGCCCCTCAGTTTCCTTTTCCTTACATGAGGAATTGCCACTGGATTCTGTCTTGGTCCCCCTACTGCTTTAGAAATTCTCTGAGCTATTATAGATAATAATGGCAAGACTTTTTCATCTTCAGTGTGCCTCTGTGATAATAAATTATTAGCACAAGTTTCCTAGCCTCATATCAGAGGTGTCTTCATAGCTGGCAAAACAGATGATGAACAGGTGCTTCTTTCTAAACTTGCTCAACTAGAGCAGTCCTATTGTATCTGTTATTGTCATGGTTTGAAAAAACAAGTTCTAATGGTAATCAGAAAGAAGAGGGGAAAAGAGTTTGGAAATCACCGGCTACAGCAATTATACAGGAATATCATTGAATTCAAGGAAAATAAATAAATCCCCAGGCCTTCAATAGGTGCAGGTAGTCATATTTTACTTTTCAGTATTTGGCTGTAATCATGCTAACAGCCTCAAAAGAGGCCAAGTGCAGTCCTAAGTGGAGTGTCAAGGTAAAAAGAAATAGCTATTCTACATAACTGAGTTGTAAACACTAAGGAAATAATATTGTTGTTAGCCAAGAACAGATGGCCAAACTCATACTGTTCTATTGAGTCACACTGGTGGAATGTGAAACAATCTGGAGAGCAAGGGGTATCCCCTAAAAACGTGGACAGCAACACTATGCTTGGCCATATCTTAGAGTCAATAAGATGTCATTTTTCTCTCTCTTGAAATGATTTGTAGGATATGAAGGCTGTTGTCCCCATTGTGACAAATCGTAGTAAAGAGGCCAAGACACAGCTACAGACCCTCCTTTCTCAGATAGTGACCTTCTTATTTCAAGGGTCATGGGAGAAGGAGCCTTTCACTTTGTGATCATTGTTTCAAATGCAGTCCTTTCCTTGGCCTTTGTAAAAGAGGTGGATAGTCTCAGCCCACTACTTAGTAGTGAACATCAAAACGCATTGTTGGCTGGCTAAAAGAAAGGAAAATGTGGCTTAACTAATCTAGTATTAAAAGTATCCTCAATGATTTTGAAGTTCAAGATAGATCAAGAGATCCCTTTCTATTGTGAATGTTACTATTTGCTTTCCGTATCATCTTTGCAGTAATAAATGTGTTTGTTTTCTTTTTAAAGCAGACTTGCAACACTCTTAAGAGATCATTTTCTTTTCCCAAAATTTGTTTTTATCAGCACAATTTCCCTTTGTGTTTCCCTCATCCTCTGCACCACCTTCTCTTCTTTCTCATCACCTAAATCTTTCAATTGTCCTACAAGAAATCAGGAGGGGGAAAAAGTCATGTTTTCCTCTTTCAGGCTACTCAAAAAGATTTATAGTTATACCAAGGCAAACCAAAGAAAATTAAAATGAGGGGAGAATTACTTATGCTTAAATTTATTTTTAAAAGCACCTACTATGTCCCAGAAACTATAGATTCATTAAGATATAGTAATATTTTCTCATCTAGTTTCCAACTTCTCCGTTAAGGAAGGTCATAGATTTCCCATTCTACTGCAGATAAACTGAACTTTAAAGATGGCATTAATTTTCCCAGAATGACAATATTAATGACAGGTAGAGTTAATATTTAACTCCAGGTCCTCTCTTACTCCTTTTCAATTTGACACCATTAAGCCCTGGATTTTGGACAAAAACATCTTACCTAAAGTTTTCTTACATTTCTAAGTTTTCTTCACAATGACTAAATGTCTTCCCCTATGTTTAACCTGAGGTGTTCAAGAATACTAATACAACATTACACAGCTATCTGACTGGACAGCCTAAATAAAATGTTTGAGTCAAAATGAATATGGGTTACCCGAGGCAGTGATAGTGACTAAGGCCTCGGGCAGCTAGCCTTGGGGTTGAAGCCCACCCAAGGCGTGGGCTAGCAGGAGTATCCTGTTTATCCTGGCCAACGTTAGTCATCCAACCAATGCCTAAGCCTGGACCATCTGTGGGCAGTTATTTCACAGAATCTATCTCCCTGTCTTTGAGGACAAAGGGAATGAATTATCATTCCTCTTTCTCTACTCATGATTGCTACTGAATTGAAGCATCATGGCTAGGAAGAAATACACTGTTTTCCCAGTTACTTCCTTTGAAGAATCAATTTATGATTAGCTATAGATGTCAGAATCTAGACCTCTCTTATATATATAATTCCTATAGACATCCTTCCACATGTTTCTAATTTAAAATACTTGGTCCAAGAGTTTTTTAAGTGGCATGGTGAGGCAAATTTGCATCTCTATTGATAATTTTACAAAGGTATTTTAGATTAGTTGGAGTTATTCAGAGCACAAAGACTGCTGCATGAACAGACTAGTGACTTGTTAAGCCCTCAGGCAAGCAAAAGTCTTCAATTGAAATTCTAATTCCATAGATACATTCCATTTGTATCCGAAGGAGTATACCATATGAAAAGACCCTATGGTGCCATTTTTGTCCCACTGGACAGCAAGTGGAAAAAATTCTTTACATTTCTTTCCTTCATAAATGGCTTTTAAAACACACGTAAAACTAAATAGAAAATGTGGACACAGCTAATTGCCGTAGCTCCTATTATTCATTTTTACTGAGGTAAATTATTATGTACTATGCATCAGTAAAAACTACTTTAGGAAGTCAGTGTACTTCGTAATATTCTTTCTTTCTGCCTATCTGGATTTCCATCAGAAGATTATTATCACTGTATACACCCACATCCAGCATGCCTAACTTTGCTAATGGGAAGAAATTTCTCATTTTTCATAATCTATTTAGTCTGGTATACAAATTTACTATTGCCTGGTCTGGGAATACAGTAGCCTTCCTACTTTCATTTTATATCTTATAGATCTATCACATTTTTAACTCCTTTTACTGAAATGTTCACAATGAACTACTCTAGAAAGAAAATCCTGTACTGCGTATTAAACAATTGATAAATTAACTACAAAAACTCTGAGTAGGTATTAATAGAATTTCCCATTTTTAACATGAAAAACTGAGCCACAAGAAAGTTTTGTGGCTTGCCCAAGGTCACACAGTTTCTAAGTATTGAAGCCAGACTTGGAGTTCAGATAACTGGTTTTAGAACTGGCACTTTTAAGCATCATGTTTGCATTGCCTCATGTCATCTAGCAAATGATAAATATACCGTGCCTTAAAAAACACATTTCAAACTTACTAAGTATACATTTATATTAAGCATTTGGTGTTTATTTTATGACTCCACACAATTCTAGTCATAAATATGTAACTTAAAATTCTATTGCCAACCACAAAAAATAAATCATAGTGATTTTGTCTGATATCAAAAGAATGATTCCCCAAGCATACGGAAAACAGGCGTTTGGTTAGTGAAAATGTCACAATACTGTATCTTGATTGAATACTCTTTTTAGTGGGTCTAGAAATGAAAAATTAATCTTCTGAAACCATGTAAGGGAAAAATGATTATATGGTGCCCTTTGATAGCAATAAAACCTTGCCATAGAATCACCATTAAAGTGTTGCTGGTTCTGACAACTTAGGATGAAGGAAACACTAAAGGTGTATTCAAATACGTTTCTGAAGGACAATAGCAGGAAAAATCAAAGTTAGTGGGATGACTGACTATTTTCTTGGTGAAGGTGAGATTGTAAGGGGGAGCCAGTTCTGTTACTACTAACCTTGAGAGTATCATGGACTTTATCAAAATAGCTATTTGTCAGAAACATTAATGCAAGCTCTTGAGCCCAGGAAGTTACAATGGAAGTAAAAATGCATTATTGTTGCCCTCACCATTTCCCCCGCTTATTTTTGCACATCCAATCAATCTGCATTTGCTTTTTCCCATGTTAAGTATAAACCCTGTCTTCTCCCATAATGTATCTATTCCTTGCACAAAGGCCTCTCAACTGCTTTCTACCTAGGTTACTTTTATGTTTCTCCAAACTGTCATCAGATTATCAGCTTGATCTAGTTAAAACAAAAACCTGATCAGGATCCCCTGCTCCAAAGTTTTCAGTCTTCCTTTGCCTACAGAATAAAATCCATACTCCTAGCAAAGATCTGCTCTTCCTTAAGTGCCCAAATCTCACACTCTCTGAGTGTCTTGTAGTTTCCTGACACACTACAACTTACATGCTCCTACTTAGTTTTTGCATCTTTTCTTATGCTCCTTCCGCAATGATGCATAACCCAATGTATTATATGAGTCTATTCTATTTTGCTTTTTTTTTATTTTATTTTTTTGAGTTTCACTCTGTTTCCTAAGCTGGAGTGCAGTGGTATGATCTGGGCTTGCAGACTGCAACCTCTGCCTCTGGGTTCAAGCGTTTCTCATGCCTCAGTCACTGGAGTAGCTGGGATTACAGGCCTGTGCCACTACACCCGGCTAGTTTTTGTGTTTTTAGCAGAGATGAGGTTTCACTACGTTGGACAGGCTGGTCTCAAACTTCTGGCTTCAAGTGATCCGCCTGCCTTGGCCTCCCTAAGAGCTGGGATTACAGGCGCGACTCACTGCACCTGGCCCTATTTTGTTTTTTATTCATCTTCTTTTTCTCAGCACTTAACATATTGCAGTTATCAAATAATAATTGCTAAGTCTCCCCATGTGCCAGGTACTGTCCTAAGGACTTCGTGTATATTCACTGCTTTATTCTCACAAAAAAACATGAGATAGATATTATAAAATCATAATTGTTTGATAGAGGAGGAAAGAGAGATACTGAGGGCTAAACCTTTCATTTAAGACCATGCAAGTGGTAAGTGGCAGAGCTGGGTTTTCAGCTTGTGTAGTTCATGCACTTGACCATTACATTAGTCTGCCTCATGTAACAGAGGGTGTTCAACTAGTATTTGGAGGCAGTGTAAACTCCCAGTCAAGATCCAAGCACTGCAGTCAGACATATAAGCTAATATCTTAGCCCCTTACCTAAACTGAGGAAACATATACTGGCAGTCACCCTCCCAGCATGAGACCCACCATCACTATAAACTGATAATAACAGAATCCACTTCAGATATCACAAGAATCAAATGAGATAAAGTGTGTGAAGCCTTTGACACAATTACCTGTACGTTTTAAACATGAAGACCATGTAATGGATTGTGTAATTGTAATTTTTTTAATTAGGAGATAAACTTTTTTCTGTTTTAACATTTCTGAAATTCAGATAGCTTGCATTCAATGTAAGAAGAAACTTAACAACTATTTCTTTTTTTCATCCCAAAAGGCTATTTTAATTAAATAGGGAATTTTATAAGCAATGATATCTTAAAATCAGTATAATACTAAATAATTAATTTTACTAAATAAAGAAGCCTTTTTCTATAATCCATCCTATTTTTTGCCATTACTAACTACAATACCAGGATGAGTCCCTCTTAGTCTTCTAAAGCTTTGTATGTCAATCCTTAACCTCACTGCCCAACATTATGGTTATATTTCATAGTTTTGCTGATATACCTCCTTGCAATTGATTATAAAATCTTTGACAGCAGAAATTTTGTTTTCCTCTTTTTGTTTTAATCTAACCATCTCTCCTCCTCCACCTCACTCCAGTGTCAAACACTGTACATGTGGTGCTCCATGTTTAACATGCACTTTAATTATTTGTTGAGTGAAATTAACAAAAATATGAAGTCAGCAAAATGCAGATATACCCATGCTAAATCTTCATGGAAGAAAAATAGAAGGAAGAGCAGTTACATCTGACATAATTAGGGTGACTGGAGCCATGTGGAGTTCATTTTCTTGCTTGGCTGTCAGTCAAAGTTGGAGATCTTGTAAAAGGAAGCTCTAAATTATAGGAAACAGCAGTCAGGCTGTACTGAACCTGTAAGTTCACACCTAAGTGAAAATTATGCATATAACTCTATTTTTGGGGTGAATTGGGAAGAGGAACAAGTAGGTACTTTCCAAAATGGTAGTAATCCTGTATTTGTCTTTTCATAAATACTGTGTTAACATTCATTCCAATATTACAAGATTATTTCTCAGGACTGGCAAACAGCCCATACTCATATTGTCTGACTGGTTTAAATAGGGTTAATTCTTTTTGATAGAGAAATCTTACATAGCAGATGGTTCACAAGTCTCTGTCTATTTAGTAAGCAATCTGTCATATCCAAGATGTCATCATTTTGGAGAATAACTTCTATGAAAGTATCTTCTTCATGTTTTGAAAATATGATGTCAAATATAATTCTTTTTTTATTATTTTTGAAGTTTACATGTTACAGTTTAAAATGTATATTTGTGTGTGAATATGGTCTCTAAATAATTGCTGACTATGGCTGCCTGGACAGAAGAAATTTTAAGAGCCACCAAGCTCACATGGGATATGAAGTGTTGCGGTTTTATGACTATTCATATCTAAAGTAAATTAGTTAAATGACAGCTTATTTTACATTTCATGTTCTTTACGAAATTACTTTTACTATGAAATTAGACTTCAGATATGAATTAATGTCAAAAAAATAGAAAAACTGCTATGAGATGAACCAAACACACCACTTTATTTTCCTATCTGGCAATAATTTATTACTTTAATATATTGATATTTTATTCTACTGAATAAATGAATAAATTCATTGCAGAGTAGTAAAAACTGCATTAATGAGCTCAGATAAAATATAACTACTTAATGATTTTTCAAGCTCATAAACATTTATTCTATTTAGTGTGATATAAAATACTGCTTATGATGATATCTTTCTTATCCCTTAGTGAGTTTCATCAGATACATTTTATATGCAGAAATGACACATATGAGGCTGATATGGTATGGAGTTTTCATCACTACTCCATTTAAATGTCCCTCATGAATTGATCAGACAAAAAGCTTCATAGGGAAAAGCTAGCACATATTTTTTAAGTGGGAGTGAGTTTTCATTAGTAATTTAATTTTGAAAGTTCAAAAAATGTTTCAAAACATATCAATTGTTGGTTCAAAACAATGGACACCATGGTACCCTGGAAAGTGCTCACAAGCAGAAATTCTGAGTTCTATCCCAATTAGACATGTGACTTTAACAAAAAGAAGAAAAGAGACAAAGAAGAAGAACAGCAACAATTTTTCTGGTCCTTGGTTTCTATCACTGCAAACATGTAATTCACCCTGGTTGATTTCAAGATGCCTTCCATTTCCAGCATCTTCTACTGCAATGTACAATTATTTGTTTTCTACAAAAATATTCTCTCATATTCTTTTTTGCAGAAAGATAATTGCTAAAGATAATTGTCATATGTTGAGCCTTGAAGACATTTCTGGCCAAAGAGTACAGATAACTCTAAAATATTAAAATTATTTAAAACAAGGAAATGAACAAAACTTATGTAGGAACAGAGAAAATAATGTGGAATCTAAGAAAGAAGTATAGAAGGAGACTCTCAAGGAAGAAAGATTTTCTAGTCAAAATATGCCCTTTTTAAGAAAATCTATTATCCCAATTATTCTTCAAGGATAACAATTTAGGATTTTATGTTGTCTCTAGTCATTATCTTTTCACAAAAATATGAGTCATGTCAGTGGCCAATTTTTGTTCTGGCCTGTTCTGGTGGTCCTGCAGGAACAAGACTATGTTGTTTGAACTCCACGGAGCAGTGTAAAAGGATATTGATTGATGGATCTGTCTATTCTTCTATACATATGCAAATTATATTTGCATTAATATTGATATTTTCTAGATATAAAAGAAAATATTTTCTGTATCATTATATGATAATAAATATTAATAGTTTCTATATTTAAGTGTAAATTAAACACACTGCAGTTATTAAAACTGATCTCATGATATGCTGCTATGAATTTGTTGTTTGCCTTTCTAACATTGTGCTGTTATTCACATTGATAACACCAGGAGGCACATAGAGAAGACTCTGCATCTGTTACTATGGTGACTGTTAGGCAAATTTTAAAAGAAGTGCAACCATCGTGTATGCATAAATTTAAAATAATATTGTCCAACTTCTTTAGAATTGTTGAGAATTAGACATCATATTAAAAATATATTTTGAAGTCGTATGTTTTCTGTTTCCTTCTGTTTTCTTCTCAAAGAAAACATAGCTAATTTCAATAATGCAGACAAATAAACTGAATTTTATGGATAGTAAATCACATCCTCTGTTTTCTCAAAATATTCAAATTATTATTTTGTATGTAGGCTCTGGAGATAACCACATCTGTCTCATATCATTAACTTTGCCACTTATTTGATGTGTATTGTAATCTGTAACATAAAAGGAATCATAAACAGAAATTTGACTAAATAAGAGATATATTTGGTTTGAGTATGCTAACCAAAATTATTTTTAGAATGAAGAGATAGATAAATAAGTTTACTTTGGAGCATCTACTTGAATTAAAGAATTATTAACTTCTTGGATATTTCGTTTCACATCATGAATCACAATAGCGTATTGATACTTATGTATTCTGAGCTTGCATTTTTACTATTTTATTTACTCCTTTTCTTCAACAAATATTAACTATGAGTATCAGGCATTGTTCTAGGTTCTGGGAGACAATGGAGAAAGAGTAGATGGAGAAAAAAAAGGACCCAGGAATAGTCTTGAGAATATCTAATATGCAAACCTTGGGTCAAGAAGAATGATTAAGTAGAAGAGACTAGGAAAAGCCAACTCTGTGAGGTAAAATGAACACAGAAATATGTTGTCATAATAAAAACAGGACAGTGAAAGGCGAGAAAAAAGTGCATTTTCCGTAGCCAGAGATGTAGAATGTATCTAATAGAGAATAGTGAAAACAGAAAAATAATACAGTGGATTTGGAAACATAGAAGTTATTAGTGACCTTGACAAAAGATGTTTTAGTGGTAAAGTAATAATTGTAGCTAAAATGAAATGAGAATGAAGAGCGACTTGGCTGGGCACGGTGGCTCACGCCTGTAATCCCAGCACTTTGGGAGGCCAAAGCTGGTGGATCATCTGAGGTCAGGAGTTCAAGACCAGTCTGGCCAGCATGGAGAAACCCCATCTCTACTAAAAATACAAAAATTAGTCAGGCGTGGTGGCTCAGGCCTGTAATCCAGCTACTCAGGAGGCTGAGGCAGGAGAATCATTTGAACCTGGGAGGCGGAGGTTGCGGTGAGCCAAGATGATGCCATTGCACGCCAGCCTGGATGACAAGAGCGAAACTCTGTCTCAAACAAACAAACAAACAAATATAATATATATATATATTATATATATATAATTCAATGAGATTTTTTAATTTTTATTTTTTTTTGGAGATAGAGTTTCCCTCTTGTCACCCAGGGTGGAATGCGATGGCGTGATGTCAGCTCACTGCAACCTCTGCCTCCCAGGTTCAAGCTATTCTTCTGCCTCAGCCTACCGAGTAGCTGGAATTACAGGTCTGTGCCACCACGCCTGGCTAATTTTTGTATTTTTAGTAGAGATGGGGTTTCTTCAGGTTGGGCAGGCTGGTCTCAAAGTCCTGACCTCAGGTGACCCACCCGCCTTGGCCTTCCAGAGTGTTGGGATTATAGGCATGAACCACCACACCAGACCTGAATTATAATTTATATATAGCTAAATGCACACATTTTAAGTGTATAATTGTATGAGTTTTGTCAGATGTATACAGTGATGACAGAACATTTCTATCACCCCAACATTTCTTTCTGTCATTTTGTAGTCCTTACCTCCTTTTATCCGACCCCCAGGCAACCACTGATTTGCTTTTTACCAATATAGATTAGTTTACATTTTCTAGAATTTTATATAAGTAGAATCACACCATATGTATTCTTTTGATTATGGCTTTTTTCACTCTGCATAATGATTCATCGTTGTTCCTGTGCATAGCAATTTATTAATAATTTTTCTTTACTAATAGGTATTTTGTTTTATCTTTATATTACGTAATTACATCATGTTTATTCATGTATCTATTAATGAACATTTTAGTAGTTTTCAGTTTTTTTGCTATTATAAATAAAGTTGCTATGTAAAAATCTTCAGGAGGACATATATGTTCATTTCCAATGGGTAAATAGCTTTGAATGGAATTAGTAGGTTCATTGGTAAATGTATATTTAACTTTAAGAAATTGCCCGTTTTTCAAAGTGATTTACCATTTTATAATTATATTAGCAATGTATGAGAACTACAGTTGCTTTATAATTGGTATTCTCAATAGTTTAATTTTAGTCATTCATATGAATGTATAGTGATGTTTTATTGTGGTTTTAATTTGCATCTCTTTAATGACTGATGGTGTTGATCGTCTTTTCATTTTTCTTTGTTCTTGTCTCTTTCTAAGGAGGATGGAGGATGGCAGTCTGAACTGGGTTATGAGGACCCCATGTGGGGTACCTAACCTTAGCCGTTGAGCTCATTTCACTGAATCTGTTCCAAGCTCGCACTTAGGAGACTTCCCCTGAATTCCTCCCCAGTGGTAGGGTCTACAGTATCTCCTGCCCCGTCTGCCCTCAAGCAGCTCCTTTTTCTGGGAACTCAGGGAGAGCCTTGTTAAGGCTGCTTCTGACCCTAGTCTCTGATCTTCCCAAGGGACATGGGGCTGGAGTGACATGACATACTCATGGCCCCATGACTCTGTAATGAGTTTCGCTCTGCCCAATTTTGTTTTTCATGCTCTTATTAACTATTTATAACTCTTCCATGAAGTGTCTGTACAAATATTATGGGCTGAATTGTGCCCCGCCAGAATTCATAAATTGAAGTCCTAACCCCAATCCAATACTTGAGAATATAACTGTATTTGGAGATAAAGTCTTCAAAAGGTAATTAAGTTAACATAAGGTCTTTAGGGTGTGCCCTAAACCAGTCTATCTGGTGTCCTTTATAAGACACTTACAGACACACTGGAAGATAAAGCTAGAAACATACACAGACAGAGGAATGACCATGGGAAGACAGTGAGAAGGAAGCCATCTGCAATCCAAGGATGGAGACCACAGAAGAAACCAAGTCTACTGACACTTTGACCTCGGGCTTCACCTTTCAGACTCTGAGAAAATGAACCTCTGTGTTATTTTGTTATGCCAGCCACAGAAAACTAATACAAGTTTTTTGTTTGTTTGTTTGTTTTTTTAGTAGTTTTCAGTTTGGGTTCAGCCCTGACTCTTAGGGCTTCATTGTCTTATTAAATTGTGAGAGTTTTCTAAGTATTCTAGATATAAGTTCTTGACAGAAATTTTAGTTGAGAATATTTTCTCCCATTCTGTGGTTAGCCTGTTTAGTTGCTTAATGGTATCTTTCAAAATGAAAATGTTTTCATTTTGACAAAGTTATTTATCATGCTTTTATTTCAGAGTTTTGTTTTATGTTAAGATTTTCTTCTGTTTTCTTCTAAATGTTTTATAGATGAGCTTTTATATTTAAGTCAATGATCCATTTCAAGTTAACATTTAAATACGTTCAAAGTTTTAAAAATTATTTGTTTGCTATATGAATACCTATTTGTTCTGAAACCATGTAAGAAAAGATTTTACTTTCCCCATTGAATTGCCTTGGCATCTCCACTGACAATCAAATGAACCTACATATGTAGTTCTATTTCTGAATTATTTGTTTCCTGGATTCTAAACTTCTTCTCCTCTGTAACCCCTCCCTGGACTGATGATGGGGTTATATCCCAAAAAACCTACGGCAAGTTGAAAATCCCGCCTTTCCAGGATTAACCTCCAACTTTCGCACATGCAACTTTTTGACTTGCTTGGTAGTCAGAACTGTGTGACAGCCCAGAAGTGCCGGGGAACTGACTCCGCTCGAGAGCAGTTCTTAACCAATTACGAGTGGGAGTTGGCACATAAACGTTTAAGCTCCCTTGCCCCTCAAGTGGATCAAGCATCATTGGCTTCTAGAGTTTCCACAGGACGAATCTCCACTTACACACCGTGGTAATTTGCTGATAAAATATCTTTATTCAGTTTCCTATTTCCCTACTGGTGCTTTTTGGCGATCACTTTCCAGTTGAACTTGTTGCATTTTATGCCTTGTCTCAAGGCTTGCCTCTAGGAAAATATAAATAATGACAATATGTCTTTCAAAATGGAAAACCCATCATAGTGTTCCTTGGATAATTGGACCCCTAAAACTTCACACATGTGCCAGGCCTCTGAACATTTTTAGGTTTTATGTACTGGCACACATGCGCCTTACTGGGGTATTCAGAATACTTTCCAATTCCCGCTCATAAAATATGAGTAATCAGCCCCATCATCTAATATAAAAAAGTACTCTTTATTAACTACATCTAACATAAACTGAAGGCATGCCATGAATCCCATTTTAGGTGGGGACTATTCAGGTATTTAACAACTTGTACAGCCCCTACATATTGGCTGTAGTGCTGGAGAAGATTCTTGGAGTTCCCATGGCTGGTCACATGTAAATCTTTCTTTGTGGATCATGAGCAGGCCCAGGGCTCCTGGGGCAGCAGTGAGGTAGGCAGGGCAGCAGCAGAGCACTTGAGGGGAAAGCAAAAGAAGCAAGAAGTGGGTGGAGGCAGACACTCTAAGAGCACTTGAGCCTGTATGTCCAAAGCAAGAACTACCTCCGGATTTTTAGTCGAATTTCTTCAAAGCCAGTTTGAAATGAGCTTTCTGTCTCTTATAAAATAAATTATTGTAGCTGATTAGCCACCCCAGGTAGAGTCTAAGAACTCATCCTCAATTCCATCTCTCTCACCCATAGCCCAGATGCTGTCAATTTTATCTTTTAAATGTTTCTTCAATTCACTGGTCCTACTAATACTGCACTCTTTAAGACTTTCAGTATCTTTGCCTGAGTTATTTTAGCTGCCTCTTAATTGGTCTTGCTGTTTCTAGTCTTATCTTTCTCAAATTCACACTTCTTCTATCCAAATTTGACCATGTAATTCCCCTTGTTAAAATTATTCAACTGCCCTCCATCACTACGAAATAATGTGGCCATGATTTAACAATCTATTTGACTCTTTTCCTTCATCTCTCCACATTGCCGCTTTGTCTTTAGGTTCAGTAATATCAAACTGCATATGTTTCCTGCCATATATCATGTACTTTCTTGTCTTCATACTTTTATTTATAATTTTCTCCTCCCTTTTCTCCTCCCTGGCTAATGTCCATGTACATATTTCTCCTCCCTGGCTAGTGTCATGACTTAGCCATCATCTCTCTCTGGAAACTTGCTGGAAATCCCCATACTGAGTTAGATGACTCTTCCTATGTGATCCCAGAAGAGTTTGTGAACATATCCATCATTTCACTGACCACACTGTGGTATAAATATCCGTTTACATGTCTTTACCACCCACCCCACTCCCTAGGTACCTGAGACAGAAGTTCTATCCCCAAGTTAGACATATGACAGATATTCATTAAATATTTGCTAAATGAATAAATGCATATACATGTGACCATAATACACAAGAAACAATATACTTTAAAATATAGAAGCCCCCAAATGTATTTTGAGTAATGTCAGCCCTGTTGGTATAAGGACTGATATCCAAAAGGCCCTTTTGAGCATACCAAAGTACTTTTGAATAGATGTTTGTTAAAAACAGAATTAGCTATATTAATTTGTGGACATAGTTGTGGTGAAAGCATAGATTAAAACATAAATTATTGGCTGGGTACAATGGCTCACACCTGTAATCCCAGCACTTTGGGAGGCCGAGGTGGGAGGATCACTTTGGGAGGTCAGGAGTTTGAGACCAGCTTGGCCAACATGGTGAAACTCCATCTCTACTAAAATATAAAAACTAGCCGGGCGTGGTGGCTTTCACACCTATAATCCCAGCTGGTCAGGAAGTCGAGGCAAGAGAATTGCTTGAACCTGAGAGGCAGGGGTTGCAGTGAGTTATGTCACTGCACTCTAACCTGGGTGGCAGAGCAAGGCATCTCAAAAAATGTAAAACAACAACAAAAACAAAACAAAATAAACAAACAAAAAACCCAATAAATTATTGCTATATCTTGAAACTATTAGAAAAACAATTCTTGAAAGTACAACATGTAACAATTATGCAAATTAAAATCACTCATGTTTCATTATTCCCTTTGTCCCATGAAGCCAATGTAAAAATTGCTAAGAATGTTTTGATCAAATAACAAGTATTTTCAACAAGTTAGGCTCTACTCAGATGAATGGGAGAGGATTAACAAATGTTTTCTTGAAAGCTCATGGCATTCAGTCAAGTGAGTACATTCAGAATCTAATAAATTTCAAATAAGAAATGTGTATCAGTGAGCCATTAAGTTCCCTGTTACCAGTTGCATGACATTGTAAGAAAACAATATTTACTTTTGATAAAACATATGCTAATATACCCACAAAAACCTGAAAATGCTTTCCTTTTAGGTGTTAATTAAGGGATTATTATTTCTTATAAGTCATACATTAAGAGATCAAAAGTATTAGAAGAGTGAATTAATATTTTAAAGGTATTAATAACACATTTTTTGCATCTTTCCCTTCCCATCAATATAAAGGTATAAAAAGACAGTTTTTTATTGCTAATATCACATAATAAGATTGACAAACCAAAATTTAGTTCTCACTTAAATGTTTTGCTGAACTGTGGTTTATAACTTAAGAGTTTTATATATATATATTTAAAGGTATATATATATAAATGTATATGCATTACTTTTGCTGTAGTTACCAATAAGTTCCTCATTTCCATTCGAGACCTAATCAGCCTGGCCTTCACTGTCCTTATCACTATTAGCATTTTGGTCACAACCATTTAACGAACCTCTAAGAAGTTCCAAACTTTCCCTCATCTTTCTTTCTTTTCTGAGCCTTTTAAACTCTTCCAACCTCTGTCTTTTATCCAGTTCCAAAGCTGCTTCCACATTTTCAGTTTTCTTTATACCAACTCTTCTGTACCAGTTTTCTGTGTTAGGCCATTTTTGCCTTGCTCTAAATACCTGAGGCTGGGTAATTTATAAATATAAGAGGCTTAATTGGCTCATGCTTCTGCAGTCTGTACAATCATGGTGCTGGCATCTACTTGGTTTTTGGGGAGGTCTTACTGAACTTTTACTCATGGTGGAAGGCAAAGTAGGAGCAGGCACGTCACATGATGAAAGCAGGAGCAAGAGAGAGTGACGTGGGGGGTGCTACACACTTAAGCAACCAGATCTTGTGAGAACTCACTTAGTATTGTGAGCATAGCACCCAGCTATGAGGGATCTCCATGACCCCCATGACACAAACACCTCCACCAGGCCCCACCTCCAACATTGAGGATTACAATTTAACATGAGTTTTTGTAGGGACAAATATTCAAACTGTATCAACCTCCAATTAATTTTTTTAAAAATATCCCTTTTATGAAATGAATATTCCTTCCCACCCCTTCATGTGTCCACACTAAGAATGGATAGAGAGTGTGATGTCATTTGTGAAGTTGAGGAGAAAAAAAATCCTCCAGACACACAACAACATATGAATTAAACTAATGCTCTTAAATAACTAATGTCTAAAATGTACTATTGTTGCATTTTCTATTTCAAAGCCAAAGGTGGAAAACGAAGAAAACTTCAATATCTTACCACGTTATGCAAATAAGAATTTTCCCAGCAGTATAAATCTGTGAACTTTGTTCACTGAATAATATGAAATTAAAATTCTGAAATTGGGCATTTTATCACCAGATCCACATCTCACTGTGAAGAGTCACCAGCAAAGGTTAGCTTATGTTTGGACAGGGAAGTTTGCTGTGACAAATGAAGCAGGTTTACCAAATTAGCTGTACTTGGTGGAGTGACAGCTGAACACTTCTTTTTTCCCTCACCTCAGCTCTGTAAACCCATGTTTTGGGCTCTTATCCCCTGTGCCTGACCAATGTATTAGACAGAGGCCACAGCCTTCCAGTGCCTTTTGAATATTGGCGCAGTCTCATTTTTAGTTATTTAAACATTGCTCCAGTTGAATGTCATAATTCCAGTCTCTCAATGTGTCCCAGCTCTGATGCAGCCATGAATTCTGCAGTTGAGCCTGGGAGTAAGTAGGTTGCCTCACTGTTTCCCCAATTTGTCCCTCCACAACCCCTTCTCATCGCACAATGCTGCAGTTGGCTGCCCTAGGATGAGGAAAGGGTGGAGGAATGAGAGTGAAAGGACAAGTTCTTAAGGGACTGGTGCTCTTGCAATATGGAATATGGGCCTTCTGCCATGGCAAATGCCCAGATAAAGTTTTCTCACATTGGAGTTGAGAATTCCACATTACCATCTTCACCCTCCCCCTTCTCTAACACAGTACTGTTTCCTAACCAGGCGATGCATTTGTTTTTGGCTAACATTTTCCTTACAATTTTCACTCAACTCTTGCCCCAGTGGTATTCACGGAGGAGCAGGCGTTAGCGTAGCGTTCTTTTCTGATGACTCACATCTGGCTACTTTCCAAACTATTGCTTCTGGCTTTGGGAAACATTACACTTCTTTTGCTCACAGAATTCTTTAAGGCCTGGCCTCTCCCTGGGCAGCTGCAATCTTTGCTCTGAATTTTGAGTAACTCCAATCCTAGACTCTTCTAGGAAAGAATCAATTATGAATGTCTCAACCAATCACTCCCATATGAACCCAGAGGATCAGAAACTACTAAGTACTTAGTCCTGTGTTCAGAACTACCTAAATTTCTGCAGCTTAACAAATACCCAGTTGGATGAGGGGATACATTTTTATGTTTCTGGAAAACTGAGAAGCATCCCATTTTCTACAAGTGACTATCTATTTTTTTTTTTTTTTTTT
>NW_016805059.1:1059855-1096085 GCF_001698545.2 Rhinopithecus bieti | reverse complement strand
GTGTGTGTGTGTGTGTGTGTGTGTGTGTGTGTGTCCAATAGAGTTTTGGATTTATTTATTCCTGTATTGTATCCTATCCTATCTAATACTTGTGGTAATACTATACAGAAAATTGTAAGTGAAATGAAGAAATGATAACAAACTGGGTGAAAAAAATCATAAACAATTGTTTGAAGGACTTTGATGATAAAGAAAAGAGGGGAAGGAGAGATGTTTTCAAGGTTCTAGAAGAAAAGTACATTTTCATATTTTATCTAATTTTAAAAAATTGGATGACAGAGTACTAAGACACTCAGAATTAACTTTTGAGATTTTAGGATCATAAAATTAAGCCTTTTCATCAGATAATGTCACTCTTTACCTTCTGATTCCCAGGACTCATATTAAAATTCATATGTTTGGTGATTTTTCAGGAATTTGACCTTAGAGCCAGGAGTTTGATCTCATTGAAACTAAAAGCCTACATTACATCACTTCACCCTTTGAAAAAATGTTCTCTGCCCCTCTATCCTCTAGATTATTGAAATACATTTTGATAGTATTTAACATAAGAAATAGTTTAAATTATTTTAATTTATCATAGACTATTTCCTTGAGAAATTGTTTTATACTTTTCTGTCAATCGTCAGTTAAATACAATGTGTTCTCATAATTCCAGGAAGTAGTGTTACGGCTGTCAAAAATGATGTGTTGCATAATCAGTAACAGTAAATAGGCTAATTCTTTGAAGCCATTCCTGCTGGAAGGTGTATAAGAATATCCACTGGAAAGTGCCAAAGTATACCTGCCAACAACTGAAGCCTAGGAGTTGAAAGAATTAAGGAGATAAATAAGGAAATGTGCTATAACTGTCCTGAAATATTGAAATATTAGACTGGGAGAGCATTGTGAAAGTACACAGTGATCCCTTGTTTCATGTGGCAAAGTGTTCTGTTGAGGAAAAAAGTTATCTACAACTAACCCACTTTTACTGCTAAGTCCTGAGAATGTGTTTTGTAAAAATGTGTCAATATGAAAGAAAAAGAATCCTCTGCTATTCAAAGCCCAGTGCATGGTAAGTATTCAATACGTTGTTGGTAATAAAGGAAGTAAAAATGAAAGAATATAGTCACTGAGAAATAGGTCTAGAAAATGAAAATCTGTCTTTTAGTAACATTTAGAAAAGGCTTTCCTCTAGAATTCTTGTCTTCATTGTAAAAGCTTGGGCTGTTAGTGGATAATCTCCCCTGAAGAGAGAGTGTTAGGTTAAGGTTCACATTGTAAATAACTGAGCTGGATTTGGGAATAGGGATGTGGGTCACATGAATGGTGACAGTTGGCTTAAGTGGTTGAGCCAAGTTGGGACTATGATTTGAGTGACAGTCTTGGGAAGAAGCCAAAGTAGAAATAATGCAGATGTCTAAAAGAATCACCAGACATTCTCCTCTGAAAACGAAAAGAAATCAGGTTAAGGCAATGGAGCAAAAAACAGGAAAAACATAAGGGAGAGGATGAATGCTGGGTCCCAAACAAATTCTTGTAAATGAAGAGTAATAACTGCAATCATTTCTTAGAAGATAAAGTAAGTGTGCTGTGGCAGAGACTGCTAGCACTATCCTTACTTCCTTAGTATTAACAACCTTACTGCTTGATGAACATATTGCAGTTCAGGAAAAATTGAGGACATGCCCCATCCTCTCTTGTAGCTAGTTAAGGCCGAGTGACTAAATTTTGCCCAATAAACTGTAGTAAAAATGGTTATGTGACACTTAGAGAAAATATACTTAAAAATATATACTTCGAAGAAAATAGACTTTAAAAACACATACACGTTGTACACACAATACACACATATGCACACATGCACATACACAAACACACATATTCCCTTACAATACAAAATACAAAATAAAAATAAAATACAAAATATAATACAAAATAAATAGAAAAAATAAAACAAATATTTTAAATTTTTATTTATTTAAATTTTATTTTAATTTCGTGTATTTTGTAACAGTAGTTTTTAATATATTGTGATGAATTGATGATAATCATCCTATGACTTAGATAGTTAGCAGTTTTGGCCAACCCTCGAGTTTTTCAGATAAAGAGACTGATTAAAATCTTGACCAAAGGAAGATAAAAATCCAATTTATAGTAGAAATGAAACTAGCAACTAGGTGTAGTGATTTTCGGTATATTATCTTTTTATTCTACTACAATGCCAGTATATCAAAAGGGACAAAATTGTCTTCGCTTTTGTCAAAATGTAATTGTATAAGTGCTCTTATTGACCGCACATACTGTTCTGGTATGTATTTTGAAGGCCTAAACAGTTCTCCTTTGAAAAACACACAGAGTAATTTAAAATTTTTGAATTTTTATTCTGGGAAGTTTATTTTTAAAAATTTATTATTATTATTATTATTATTATTATTATTATTATTATTATTTTGGAGGGGATAGGCTTTGGCTCTTGTTGCCCAGACTGGAGTGCAATGGTACGATCTCTGCTCACCTCAGCCTTTGCCTCCCAGGTTCAAGTGATTCTCCTGCCTCAGCCTCCTGAGTAGCTGGGATTATAGGCATGCACCATCATACTCAGCTAATTATTGTATTTTTAGTAGAGACAGAGTTTCTCCATGTTGTTCAGGTTGGTCTTGAACTCCTGATCTCAGGTGATCCACCTGCCTCAGCCTCCCAAAGTGCTGGGATTATAGGCGTGAGCCACCAAACCCGGCTATTTTTGGAAGTTTATATAAATCTACATTCCCACCAGAACTATACTTTCATACTGACCTTAAAACACAAATAGCACTGCATATTAACATGTTTAAAAGTTTTTCTGCTAGTGTAGAGAGCATCTAGATGATTCTAGCATATATGCAGAAATCAGAAGTGGATTCAGATTTTGTGCAGACCTGGATTTATATAGTTTGGAGGCATTCTCTTTAAAAGAAAACAAAATTACAAAAATGAAACTAGATAATAAACTCCATTTTGTATAGAAAGAGAAAAGAAATCACATGAAATATAAACTTTTAAAAAGTGACAAATTCCACAAACATTATACAATTGAGAAAAATAATACACTTTTAATAAATTGACCATCTGATACATCCCTCTATTAAATTTCTCCTACATTAATTTGATGTATAGCCGAATTCACCTCTTTCTGTGACTCAATTTTGTGATAACACCTGCTAGAATAGTACAGAGAAAAGAGAAATTGTTCAATTTTTTCTATAGCATGGTGGGTCAAAGTTTACTTATTATTGGTGGGTTAGAAATGATTGTTTCAGGTTTTCAACTTGTTGTTGTCAATATGTTGTAAATTTTTAGGATTGTAATAATATTGAAGGAAACCTCCATCTTGTTTATTTCAAATGTGAACTGTATGATTTTAGGACATTTCAAATTTTCTTGGGCCATGACTTATTTTCACCAGAATGTCAACGTCATTTATTGAAGTGTCAACGCTTTTATTGTAGTTGCATGATGTGAGTTGTATATTTTTTTTACTAATTTTAGAGTTTCATGTTAAGTCAACAAGAAATTAATAAGACCATGGCAATAAGACTATGACATGGGTAAACTTATTTTAGGCCAAGGAAAGAGCATTAGCAAAGTCATGGTCTGGCAATCGTAAGGCACCCAGTTAGAAGAGAACATGTGTAGAGTCGGGTGCCGCTGGGTGATTCGATCAGAAAAGTGTGTTGAAGCCAAATTGAGAGGTGGAACAAAGCATCAAATGATGGTAAATAGTTGTAGACAGACTGTATTGCCTGTAAGTTAAGTAACTAATGGCCTGGTAGTAGATCACAAAGATAACAAAAGGTAATATAACGCACTGTTAAGACCATGAGGAAGTGAAAAACTGGCTGATCTGGCAGACCATCGATGGTGTTCCTAACTCACATAAACAATACTCAGACAAGAAAAGTTCACTCTGCAACTATAAAAGGGACTAAACACCCCCCTTTTCTGATTAACATGAGAGATTGCTGCTTCTTTACAAAGGCAATTGTATCTCTGCTTTAATTCTTCTGCCTTCTGGATAAAAAGTATTAAGATACCTAGGATCTATCACAGTGTTCACACCAAAACCACATTTTCCCTGGGATACCCTCAGTCAGTGACTGAATGTGGCAGAGGCACTGGAGTTGAGAACTTTCTGGTTGACGTGAAGCTCTTCTAATAGACAATGCAGTTTCCACACTGGCCTGGCCAAGATGTTCTCATAGCAGCACTGCAGTCAGAAGTTCTTTCTACCCAATCCTCCTGGCCAATCTCCTTTCACAGATGTCAGGTCAACAGAGTAGTCTGTAGGCTCTCACTGCCCACTCCTGCTTCCTCTTTTCTTTATTTTTCATGATGTTTCTTTTAATAAATTTCTTACACTTCTAATTCCAACTTGTTGTCTGCTTTCTGAAGGACCTAATCTGATGCAGTTAGTATTGAACATGGACTGAGAGAGCAGGAAGAAGGATGAGGGTCTGTGGACTGATCAATCATTGCTTAATTGGCATAAAGGATACTGCCCCAAGTGATATGAGGGTTACAGATAATCATTGGCACAGGTTGGTGGCCCAACATCCGAATATTTCACCAGAGGTGACATGGGACATGTTCTGGCCATTGTGGTGATTCTGACATTTAAAAGATTTGGGGGAGTAGTGTATATGTAAACACGGATGTGGAAAATATTCCCAATGTGTGGCACTGTGAGTGGTGAAGCTGGGCCTCCACTTTTGTGGAAAGAGAAGTACCCTAGAGAAACAAGGCATGAAAACTTTCAGGCAGTGGCTAATGTCCTGGCCAGAAAACTGCTGGAAAGAAAAGTACTAAAAAATTAGAGGTAAGAGAGATGGGAGATGGAGGCATGTAGGTGAATATACAGGAATGGGCATGAAGTGTGGAGATTTTTGAAAAACACACATTTATGCCCACCAGAAAGCTTCCGCCATAGAAAAGGCATTGAACAATCATGTGAGCCAAGTGACTTGACCAGACTTTGTCATCAGCCATTCAAGAACTGGCACAATGGACTCATAGATAAGATGAGCATCATGGCAGAAATGGAAAATATGCATGTGCCCAACTGTACGGATTCTCACTTACCAAAACTAACCTACTGCTGCCTCTGAATATCTAACTTGCCAGCAATGGAGACTGATGCTGAACCCCCAATACGACACCATTTCTCAAGTAGAACATGCAGATGATTTTCCACCATAGGTGGAAGGCCCCATCATCTTTGAAGGGCCAGAATTCATCCTTGTGGAAATAGCTACCTATTTTGGGTAGAGATTTTCTTTCCTGCCCTCAGAGTCTTAGCCAACACCACTATTTGGAGGCTTACAGAGTATTTGATCCACAGGTAGTAAATCTCACAACACATATCATCCAACCAATGAAAGGAAGTTTGATACTAGGCCCATTTTTTATGGAATCCACTGATTGTATCACATAGCATACAACCAGAAGCAGCTGGCCTCATAAACTACTGGAATGGCTTTTTGAATGTGTATCTGAAGTGTCAGCTTACAGGCAATAGTCTCCAAGGAAGGTGTTTCACCCTCTGGGATGCAGTATATGTGACAAATTAGAGACTTCTTGCTATGATGTGAATGGTTGTCCCCTCTGAAACTCATGTTGAAACTTTATCTGCAATGTATCAATATCAAGAAGGGGGGACTTTCCGAGTTAATTGGGTGATAAAGGCCTACTTAGAACCTGGGAAGAGAGAAGCTGAAAGATTGCTTTTAAGAAGCTTTGTTACATGGTGTGTGGCCACCCCTTCAGCAAGATCTAATTATTAGAACTTTTGGAATTTGATATACTTATATTTGTTTATTTATTAATATCATAGCACAGTCAAGTTTGGCCCAGTGACATTCAAATTTCACATGCATATGAGAAGAGTGGAATAAAGACAAGATAGTGTGTATGCTTACCTCGTGCAGGCACGTTAAAATTGCTGCACATGTATCATCTCATTTCACTCCCACAGCCACTGCCAAAATTAAAAAATTACTCTTATTACCACCATTTCACAAATAAGAAATTGAGATAAAGAGTTTTCCTAATGTGCCCAGCAGCACGCAGCTGTTAAACAGTGCGGCAAGTATTCAAATTTAGCTTTACTCTGGAGCCTGTATTACCTACACATTACTTGCAAGAAGATAGAGAAACCCAGCAGGAATACATTCTTAATGCAGAGAAATTCTGAATTATCATGTGCTCACGATAAGATCTACTCTACTGATCTGCTCTATTACAGGGACATGCATCACAAATTAAATGAAGCAGGGAGGATTATGATATTCTCTATGTGAATTAGTTTTGTCTTTCTCTTCCCTAAATACAAATCTCAGCACACTGTGTGAATTCACAAGCTTTGGAGGCAGACACGGCCTGAGTGTGAATTTTGGCTGTGTTAGTTAAGCCATGAGAACTGCAGTGGGATATTAATTCCTTGTTTTTAAAACTACTGATAATAGTATTTATTTTACAGGTTGTATTTGTGTTAAGATGATGTATATGAAAAGGTCTAGTGTATCTATTATATGGGCTCAATATATTTTACTTTTCTTTCCTTCTTTACCAGGAAATTGGCTAACATCACTTTCCTAAGATAATATAAAGATGCAACTTGTCTTATTTCTAAATTTCTATTCTCTTTAAATGATGCAATATTTTTATTCTGAATATAATAAGATTGGGATCTCTTTCTTGATTAAAATAATTGTTTCATATTGACGGTGATGAGGAAAGCACTGGTGGTAATAGAAAATAACTTGTTCAGCATTGCGATATATTAATATAGAAGTTTTCTATGTTGATTTCCAGATCAATATGAATAGCCTTACTTTCTCTTCTTAGAGTGAGATTTGATGTGTAGATCTTTTTCTACTCGTTATGCAGCGCTGTTGCTTTCTTTGTGTTCCACAAACCAAAACTATGTGCTTTCAGTGCGCCATGACGCCTGGCCTGGAACTAGAATATGATCCTCTAACTAAAAAATGCCCAGCTATAAAGATCTGGTTTATTAATTTTTACTTAGGTTCATCTCATCTCCATCGATGAGCCAATATAAGCTTTTGTATCCCTGGCCTTCAAATAGGCAGTTCTTTACATGAAAAAAAATGTATAGTTTTAGCTTAGAAGTGCTAATTTTAGGAAGCTCCCATCTACAGAAAATGTTTCTTTTAACAAAAAAAAAAAATGGTTACTGCAAATCACAGGAAAATAGCCGTACATAGACAAACTGTTAGTAGATGCCCAATAAAACTATTACTTATTTGCACATTTACAAAATAAGATTTTTTGCCATAAAAAGAGTAAACCTTCATTGCCAACAAATTGTAATGCATATTTTACTTTTGTGAACCATTTATATCAGTATTAAATGGATTAGTCTCAGATGTGTTTTAATAATATTTCTAGAAGTCTAGAGGGGGGGGGTAAATTAGAATGTAATTTATTTTAACAAGCCATATAAAGCCTGGGGTTAGTATTTTAGTTCATTGTTATTCTTAATAAATTACTGATGGAGTCGTAGGCAAAATCCATAGAATAGAAAAGCAAATTCATCGATAATACATTGTTTAGCAGAATATTCATGAAAAGAAATATTGCTAAAGATTATCCACAATAGAAATTTTGATGCCAATTTGCTTTCTCATTGCGATGCAAAAAATAATATTTGATGTCAAGTGTCAAGAGAGTCAGCCTATGATTATAATTGATTAACAATTTAAAAAGAAAAAGAGAGCAAGGCCTTTTTTTACCAAAAAAAAAAAAAAAAAGAAAAGAAAACTTAACTAAACTTGTCATTCGGTTACGTAAATTATGAAGATAAATGATCATTCCTCTTTGGCTGCGAAAGAGTAAGCCTCTGATGTAAGAAAATTCTCTCCTGGTGTCTCATGAGTATCTCCCAAGCTGAGGCTCTGACAGCTTCTATATTGGATTATTTTTTCACAGATGTTTATACAGCAAAAGGCCTTGGAAAATAGAGATAGCATCTCCCTCTGGGATGGAGAGCAGGTTTGTTTGTTGTCCACTGTAATAGTAAAGATAATGTCTCTCTCCCAAGCAAAGGTTGTGTGCAGGTGTGCTTTCAGTCTCACAAGTAATTAGAATGTCTTAAACCAGAGAATCTTTTCTTATACTACCACCCACCGTGTGTGCAGTCACCATTGGCTTTAGTCACACTGACCTGTGGCAACTGGGGCTCATGGAACTGGGGCAGGAAAATGAGGATACTCAGGCTATTGCTATTGCTGTGAGTAATAAACTTTCCTTTTCTCTGACCAAGAAGGACTATGTCTTCTGTACATCCATGAAACTATGGCAACCTAACGTAGCTTGCAAGCAGGATAAAATCTCAAAATTTTCACAATTTTTGACTCTATTACATATTGCTTAAGGACCTAGAAACTGTCTGCTACATAACAACGAAGCACTTTTATGCACCTGAAATAACTGGGAACAAATAATTGTGGTAAACAGGTATGTGGTAAGGAATTTCTGACTGCATAAGGAATTACGAGAAATCATCTTCCCATTGGTTTGGGGTAGGCCAACACTCATGGAATCCTTAGAATGTTGCCAGCAGCAACTCAAAGAAAAGCCAACTCGTAGTGGCTGAGAACACAGTTCTGATATGAAAACTTCCTATGCTGTAATCTAGTGTGAAAAGATAAGCTGGACCAATCACAGTCTTTCTCTCAAGATTTTGAATGCGAACCAGAATCAGATAGCAGTAGCTGAAAGGATTAAGAGAGAGGTGTCATGAAAATCTAGTCAGAACCATGAAGATCTTAGGCAAGTCAAACTTTTGAGGAAGAAGAATGTGAGTAAATAGGCCGAAAATAGAGCTTCTCTATAATCTTTTAAAGTCTAAAAGTTGGCAAGAGGAGAAAGGTGCAAATGGACAGAAAGCAAGAGAGAGGTGATGAAGCCATGGTAGAGAGACAGGACATGACTATCCTTGGAGGTGCTTGAACTGACTGATTTTCAGCTTCCATTTATGCTCTTGTCTGTGTGAATTCTCACAGTGAAACCCATTTCTCGTTGTATGGCCCCAGTGAGTTTCAGCAACAACAAAGCTCTAAAGAGATCATACCTTTTTCAGTCGTGCTAAGGTGCTACTCTTTGTTCCCAGCTTAATTCTAAATCCTAAACAGAAAAAAAAAAAAAAATGGACATGGCTATGAAGTATCATACACATATATTTTTAAAAGAAAAACTGCAGCCCAGTTAAATTTAAAGGAGTGTAATTGAGCAATGAATGATTCATGAATTAGGCAGCCACCAGAATCACAGCAGATACACAGAGACTCCAGGGATGCCTTGTGGTCAGAAGAAATTTATAGACAAAAAAAGGGAAAGTGGCATACAGAAATTGGCAGTGAGGTACAGAAATAGCTGGATTGGTTTCAGGTTGGCGTTTGCCTTATTTAAATACCGTTTGAACACTTAGCAGTCTATGAGTGGTTGAAGTATGGCCACTGGGATTGGCCAAGACTCAGCTATTGTCACAGGCGCATACTCCTAAGTTAGGTTTCCAATCTTGTCTACCTATTAAGCTAGGTTACAGTTTGTCCACGAGGACTCAAATATAGAAGTACAGAGTCCTTCTCAGGCCACATTTAGTTTGCTTTAACAATACTAAATATAATATACATGACTTACAACTGGTAATTCTCAAATATAAATTATTATGTATTTTTGCTTTTGTTCCAGACGATCATCTTAGACATTTAAAATAAGTGATTAAAAAGAACCTTCTATATACCTAAAATTCCGCAAAACTTTTCCTCCACATACATAAAAGTTTCCAGAAGTTGTCTTTTGTTCTCTTGATACCAAAACAAAATGACATTTAAAATCTATAATTAAAAGGTATTTTAAGGGCTTGGCTGATTCATTCATTCGTTTATACATACATTCATTAACTAATTTAACAAACACTTCTTAAGATGCCTTTTGTACACTAGGGCATAGCAGAAAGAAAAGATAAATATATAAATAAGAATAAGATATAGGCTTTGCTTTCTGAAAGGTCACAGTCTTTATTTGGGGTCAACAAGAACAAAATATCACAGCACAGTAAATTTGTGGAAGTAGAGCGGAGTTGAACCTACAGCAGGGTTGTTATGGTGAGTAATTTTAGGGGGCACCATTCACTCAGAACCCAAGACATTCTATATATTTCTTTTATGCAATATCTTCTATGAGAACAGTACTACTAGGAATTGAGCAATGCTGTGATCCTGATTTAAAGCCAGGAAAATCATCACACAGAAGGCAATACTAGAGCTGGATGTTGAAGCTGGTATCGTATCAGGAAGGAAAGCAATCAAGGCATTCTGGATACGGCTCGGCACTCATTCTTACTTCCGTGTGCATTCGGGAACTATGGGAGGTAGAGAGGTCAAAAACTATGTTTCCTACACTTTCTGGTAGCCAAAGTCTGGATGCAGAGTAGGCAATGCTAACTAGATGCATTCCTGTGAAATTTGGAATGGGCCTGTGTGGTAGGAGCCTTGTTGTGGATGTTTTTTAGCTAGCAAATAATGTGACAGAGATTTTAGAGTTTGAAGAGATGTTAGAGTTTAAAGTAGTAGCTTGACTTAATATTCCAGCGTCTATTGTAGCTAAAGGCAGTCATAGTAATTGCAGGAGACAGAGTCAGCATATCTGGCTCTAGCAGTCAGCATCAGTTGTGTCTCGGAGCTCATTGGTCCAGTAGCAGTCCCGTGACTCCCTCTGTACCCGCCCTTCTAATCATCTTATAAGCATTTCATTTCCTGCGATAGATCCCTTTCTGCTTGCAGTGCCTGTTTACTAGGCTAAACTCTGGCTGATACGGCATGCTCAAAGGCAAGGAGATATAAAAAACATCTTGTGGTCAGGGAATGACTCACTGCTAAGTATGTTAGAGCCAAAGGTGGACAGTGGTAGAAAAAATGTATGGAAGAATAAGGTTTGCAAAGACTAAAGAGTTTTTCAGTTCTGTTTCTTGCAAACACTTGGCATCTGGCAGATTTTCACTGGATGTTTGTTGTATGGAATTGTGTTTAAAATCTTTAGAGTTTGGCCTTTTTCCTTTAGGCAATTGAGTCGGTGGGGTGAAGAAGTATTGAACATGTTACTTAAAGAAGTAACACGATGAGACTTGTGCTTCTTATTTACAATTCTGTATGGGTTACCCACAGAAAACGGGAAGGAGGTAGAAGTGGCTAAAGACAGAGAATCTATCACAGATTGTTCTGTAGCTTATCATGCTGCGAAAAAGCAGTTTACTAATTTGGTCACATTTTATGCTAAGTTTATTATGTGATTTTAAAAAGAGTAACTGAAAACATTAATATCTCACTTGGTAATATTAAGAATCTGATAAAATTTTAAAATATTCATCAAGTTTACATACTTTTAAAGCTATGAGCAGAGGAAATTGTAAACTGTGTTGGCATTATCGTCACGCAGTGGCACCAATTTGGCTAGCAAATTGTGGCACCAATTTGGCTAGCAAACAGACATGTCTTCTAACTAAACATGACCATGTTTAGTCAGTATCGTGTGAGTTTGTTTATGGGTTTATGTCTTTGGGTGACTTTGAGATATTGGGCTGTATTTTACCACACAGTGTTATTACAATTCAGGATTTTCAAATATCCTTTAGCACTGTCACCTGGAGGCCATTTGTAGTGGTGGCATTACTGCAGTACATGAAAAATGGACCTTAAACTTTGAAATGGAGGTTAAATGTGAAGAAATGCCAGAATGAATTTATTTAGAAGAGCAAACTTTAAGATATTAGACAAAGATTGAGAAAATAAAAAGAAACTTTTAAGCAAAAATGTGTTAAAATTAGTGGAAAGTTATAACATCCTCCAACATACATTCATCTTTATAGAAAAATTAGTGAATTACGTGAGTTTTAATATAGAAGTTTTTCGAAACTCAGTCCTTGAAGAAAATGACTGCCTATGCATAATTCTATTTTATTATATTGTAAATATTTTCTTATATGTCTGTGTGACAGGAAAACACTGTGTTCTTTACTAACCCATTTAATTTTCTTCTGGCAATGTAGAGAGATTCTATTTCTCACCCTCCTTTCTGGTTAGGTTGGGGCCATGTAACATACACAGCTACTGGGCTTGTACCTATAAGTAAAACACAATATACCGTGTTCTACATTTTATCTTCGTTTTCTCCCTTCTCCCCACGACTTTTTTTTTTTTTCCCAAAGGACCACATGTTGAAGCTGAAGCTGGAGATACTAGCTAGAAAGAACCTGAATTTCTGAGTCACCACATGGAGGCAAGCTTCTCTTCAACAAATTTCACCCCCTACCACATATAAATCAATCCACATTAGCATGTGATATGAATTGGAAGTTGACTTCAATATTGTTCAGTTGCTGAGATTTTGACTGTTACAGAGTTAAACCTACTTTGATTAAAAGTCTACCACTCTGTCTCATTAGATTCTGTGTGCTCCCTCAGGTCAGAGGTACTGCTTTATTTAACTCTATCACATTTTCTTCATTAAATATAGGACAATGCTTAGCATTTAGTACGTACTTAGTGTATGAAGAACAAATGAATGAATGAGTATTCTAGGCAAGAGATAATTAGCACCTATAACTAATGCAATATCAGAAGGCAGTATAAGGGTAACTAAAGATGTCTTCAACTTAAAAATTATTTTAAAAGAGAATATTTACTTTTACAATTTTAAAATTATAAAATGCTTTTAAAATGTATTTAAGATAATATTTTTTAGAGAACAAACTATATATTTTTAAATACAAGACTTTTAAATACATAGTAAATATAGTGTCAGTTTTCACACAACTTCTTCTTAACTTTTTTCTTGAATAAATCCAGAATTGTTATGAAATAAAAAGTAATGTGTCATGAAATTTTTTTCATGCATAACTTCTGCAATTAGTTGAATTAATTTTAAATTATGATGCCATTTGTTGTAACCTAATTAATTCACTTCACAGCTCTATTGTCTTAAATTCTTTTTCTTACATCAGTAGACTTTAATTTTTTGAGTTTTAAGTTTGCAGAAAGTAAACTTAAAGCTTTCTGTAAACTTTCTTCTTATGAAAATCTAACTAATGTATGATGATCTGAGGTGGAACAGTTTTATCCTAAAACCCTCTCCCTCCCCACCCCACCCCAGGTCCATGGAAAGATTGTCTTCCATGAAACTGGTCCCTGGTGTCAGCAAGATTGGGTACTGCTAGTGTGGGACATTTGTTACAGTTAATGAACAATTTTTGATCCATTGTTACTAAATAAAGGCCACAGTGTACATTAGGGTTCACTCTTTGTGTTGTTCAATGTGTTGTATCATAACTGTATAATAACGTGTTTCCATCATTACAGAATTATGCAGAATAGTCTCACTGCTCTACCTATTTATTAACTCCTCCCTCCTTTTCCCTGAAGCTCTGGTGACCACAGTCTCCATAGTTTTGCATTTCCTATCATGCCATATGTTGGACTTATACAATATGTAGCCTTTTCAGATTGGCTTCTTTCATTAGCAATATACATTTCAGGTTCTTTCAGGCTTTTTCACGGCTTAGTAGTTCATTTCTTTTTATCGCTGAATAATAGTCCATTGAATTGGTGCATCACCATTTATTTATCCACTCCCCTGTTGAAGGACATCTTGGTTGCTTCCGTGTTTTAGTACTTATGACTAAAGCTGCTAAAAATATTCATTGCAGGATTTTGTATAGACATAGTTATCAATTCATTTGGGTAAATACCAAAGAGTGCAATTTTTGGATCATACATATGTTTACTTTTAGAAGAAACTCCCAAACCAATTTCAAAAGTGGCTGTACCATTTCGCATTTCCAATAGCAATGAATGAGAGTCCATTTTGCATTTCCAATAGCAATGAACGAGAGTTCATTTTGCATTTCCAATAGCAATGAATGAGAGTTCCTATTGCTCCACATCAGCACTTGGTGTTGTCAGTGCTTTCAATTTTAGCCATTTTATTGTTGTGATGTGTGGTACTCTTTCTTAAATATTTATCTCATGGTACTCTATTCTGTCATTTTTTTTTTTTTTTTTTTTTTTTTTTTTTTTTGGCAAAGGTCCTCCTTCTTACTTATGAAAAGTGGGAGAAAATAGTAGAGAATTGAGGTTTACATTGGAGAATCTGAGACTAATATATTTCAGTCTTAGATCACCCTTGAATCTTAGACTTCACTTTGATTTATGCACCAAGAGGAGATTTCAGATGAAGAATATGGCTCTAAGAATCAGAATTCTGTACAATTTACTTCATCTTCCCTCTCTGTAGCATTTTCTGGCTGACATCCCAGGGCAAGTCCAACTGCTGTGATGAGTGAATGAAATGAAGTGGTGCCTCTGAAGAAATGAGAGATGGTCCCAACCCTTGTAATGGCCCCCGTTTTTGTCTTCAAAGTAGTTATACCCCTCCTTATGAATTGAAGCTTGTTATAAAATGAACAGGCAGACAACTGACATGAGCAGCTGGTATAAAATTTCTTTAGAAGCATTGAATCTTTTACCCTTCTCCCTACAGTTATGAAATCTGACAGACAGATAGCATAATAGTCATAGAATGGCTCAATTATAGGACACATGTATAAGGCTAATGGCACTGATATAGTTGCTTATTGCAGAGTGCCAAAGATCTGTTAACATTCTGAAATGACTATCAGGTGCTGAGTGATATTTTTAAAGGTGCTGAGACTGGATAAGCCAAATTCCTCATCAGAGAAGCACATTCTGCCTTTGTTCACACTTTCCTTTCAGCAGTAGGCTTCGGGATGACTGCTCTAAGTCTGACTGTTGTATGTAAATATTATCTGAAGGATAAAAGCTAAAAATTTATATAATTCGAAAGAATTCCAAACTTCCCACTAATGATACTGGGAAGAAAGGATGCAGGTTTGATAGTTGAAGAGATTTTACTTTATACCTGGTTCATGTTATAGAAAAACTTATTTCTTAAGTGAAAAGCCAGGATAAATCTGGCTGATAGGCAGATTGACAATATTACAGTAGTACTAAAAGGCAACATATTTGGCAAATATACTTCAGTGTAGCACTATACAGACTGGACAAGGGTGAAGTTTGTTCAAAGGTGAGATAGATTCCGTTTTATATGTTTTGATATTGCAGGTAAAGAAATTATTATCACTTCCCACTGCTATCCTGAGTTACATATAACTTGTGTTATATAGACCTAAATGTCTTACTGTATGCTCACTTACTTCAGGATATGTGCTAGCAGTAAGAAAATCGGGATAGTACTTTAATAAAAAAATTTCTGAAGAGCAAGGAGTAGATAGGCTTCAGCTTTATTTCAAAATAATAACTAGTTATTTAAACTATTATTACAAATATTATGTAAATGCTAGAAACATAAAAGATACTTTAGCATCTAATCATTAGTGACATAGTATGGATACGTCTATATCTTCATTTCCTTTCATTGACATCATAGCTAGACCAAAACGTTTAGCAACTGTGGTAAACTGTATCACCTGTCAACAAATATTCCATCTTCTCTTGCTACTGAGATCAATGGACTTTCTTATTCTATCAATGTTGGGCTTTATCATATGACTTGCTTTGGCTAACAGAATGTAGGTAGAACTAGCACGTTGACAATTCTGAACTTTAAAAGGCATTACCAGGTCCCACCATCTTGTGGAGCACATCTGATTCCAATTCAATTCATGGCCAGAGCACAGCTGCAGCTCACAGCTAGAGCCAATAATGATCAATATGAAGAAGACATAAGTAATTGTAATATAAGCCACTGAAATTTTGAGATTGCTTATTTTTCTTTTGTTATGGAGACTAATTTACAACTAGAATATCAATACCTAGAAATGAAATGTTTTTCACAATGACAATAAAGAAATTGAATGTTCCAGTACTAGATTGGGGCTGGTTTGTGCAGTAAGGAAACTCACAGGAATCTGGAAAAATGACAACCTATGGTAGGTTATCAGGAAATATTTGGCTAAACTTTTAAGTGCTTTTGAATATATGAGAGACTAAGCATGCAGTTAATGTGTTTGGTGTTTGACGTTTGTTGCCATTTGCTCTATTTCTTTTTTTCTTTTTTTTTTTTTTGAGACGGAGTCTCGCTCTATCGCCCAGGCTGGAGTGCAGTGGCCGGATCTCAGCTCACTGCAAGCTCCGCCTCCCGGGTTTACGCCATTCTCCTGTCTCAGCCTCCCAAGTAGCTGGGACTACAGGCGCCCGCCAACTCGCCTGGCTAGTTTTTTGTATTTTTTAGTAGAGACGGGGTTTTGCCGTGTTAGCTAGGTTGGTCTCGATCTCCTGACCTCGCGATCCACCCGTCTCGGCCTCCCAAAGTGCTGGGATTACAGGCTTGAGCCACAGCGCCCGGCCCATTTGCTCTATTTCTAAGGCTAATACACAAAGGACAAGCTCAGATATGAACTATACTGTTTGTGAGAATGGAGGGTTATATAGAGAGTCTAAGCAATCCTGGAGGACTGAAGAATGAAGTAGTCTCTCATTTCTGTTAATAAAAGACAAAATTGAGAAATCCCTTGAGCCATAAATATTGATTACTATTCAAGACACAACCTCAGAGCAAAAACAAATCAAGGTGCGTGCCAATCACACATTTCTTTAAAACTTCAGGTTGTGGCCTCCAGTAATTCCTTTCAGTTGGAAAAAAAAATGGCTGAGGAAAAGTGGCAAAGGACTTGGTCCCTGAGAGTGTTGATAAGCAAGAAGTACTTGTAATTAAGTCTAGTGACAGATACCTGGCTCAAAAAGAAGTTTGGTATGACTACAGTCCTAGAATAAAGAACATAAGTCAGTAGTCTCTGAATAAATTGGATTACTTGAGGCTACTGCTAGCCTGGATTTTTTTTAAAAAAAGAATATCACTATATTATCGGGGGAACCTGCCCCTGATAATTCAAGGTTACTTCACGTAGGTTCTTTTCTATTTCCCTAAGTGTCAGCTGGTCTGAGAAATAAAGGGAAAGAGTACAAAAGAGAGAAATTTTAAAGCTGGGTATCTGGGGCAGACATCAAATGTCTGCAGGTTCCGTGATGCCCCACAAGCCGCAAAACCAGAAAGTTTTTATTAGTGATTTTCAAAGGGGAGGGAGTGTACAAATAGGGTGTGGGTCACAGAGATCACATGCTTCGCAAGGTAATAAAATATCACAAGGCAAATGGAGGCAGGGCGAGATCACAGGACCAGGGTGAAATTAAAATTGCTGATGAAGTTTTGGGCATGCATTGTCATTGATAACATCTTATCAGGAGACAGGGCTTGAGAGGAGACAACCAGTCTGACCAAAATTTAATAGGTGGGAATTTCCTCATCCTAATAAGCCTGGAAATGCTAAGGGAGACCAGGGCTTATTTCATCCCTTAGTTATAACCGTAAAAGACAGACATTCCCAGAGCGGCCATTTCAGAGACCTCCCCCTAGGAACACATTCTCTTTCTCAGGGCTGTTCCTTGCTGAGAAAAAGAATTTAGCGATATTTCTCCTATTTGCTTTTGAAAGAAGAGAAATATGGCTCTGTTCCACCCGGCTCTCAGGCAGCCAGATCTAATGGTTATCTCCCTTGTTCCCTGAACATCACTGTTATCCTGTTCTTTTTTCAAGGTGCCTAGATTTCATATTGTTTAAACAATGTGTGCAGTTAATGCAATCATCATAGGGTCCTGACGTCACATACATTCTCAGCTTATGAAGATGATGGGATTAAGAGATTAAAGTAAAGACAGGCATAGGAAATCACAAGAGTATTGATTGGGAAGTGATCAATGTCCATGAAATCTTCTCGATTTATGTTCAGAGACTGCAGTATAGACAGGTATAAGAAATTATAAAAGTATTAATTTGGGGAACTAATAAATGTCCATGAAATCTTCACAATTTATGTTCTTCTGCCACGGCTTCAGCAGGTCCCTCCATTTGGGGTCCCTGACTTCCTGCAACATCTCTCCCTTTCTTTTTATATAAATGTGCCATGGTGATGAAGGCTTGTTTGTTCTCTCGATTTTGACACAGGATTCTTTGACTTGTCCGGCACACTCAAGATAAGCCGATTATACAGAGAAACATAATTCCAAAATTTACTACAGTGGAGCCCCCAGTAGACTTAATCCAAGTTGTGGGGTTTAGTCCAGAAAGATTTTCTGCCACCTGATCTAACGCCTCAGCTCCAGGCACAATGGATAAATGAGCTTGAAAGCCTTCAAAAATTTGTTTCTTTAATTTAGTTATGTCCAATAGTAAATTATCTTCACTACCCAGAAGGTGTCCTTTGACCATTTCCCATGAATGATCTCTCTCATTGTAGGAATATGGTGTGATACAGAAATCAGAAGTATTCCAGTCGCACTGCATTTGCATGCTATGTTCAAGACTCACTACCCAATCTCCAAGCTAAATAACAAACTGTCTAAAATCATTAATTTGATTAGCCAATTTTTGATCAGTACCTTATTGAGAATTCCCCATCTGGGTGGAATTGGCTTGTCAATCATTAACAAAATGAGCTGTTTGAATAGATTGATATAACACCATTCTGGTAGTGGTGGCCATTGCAGTGACTAATTAGGCCCATGATCACGGCGATTAAAGTGAAAACAAATCTCTTAGATTTTTTTAGAATTTGCTGTAACACTTCATTAATTAAATGTATTGAGGGGGAGAATTCCCAAGGTCTGGACAAAGTTACCAGAATCCCGATTCCTTCTCGAGCTCGAACTAACATTACACTTTTCCCGGAGTCAAAATGGGAGTTAATACAAGTATATAAATGACAATGCATTGGACAGTTTGATTGTTCATCCAGATTTTGATATTTCCCACTGACAGCATGTAAGGAGGCTTAACACAACCTGTATGGGAACAGTCAGGTTGGAGTTAAGCAAAGCGGAATGTCTGAATCTACGTTGATACTGAGAGAGGGGGACGGTAGCGGGGACAACAGACAGAAACCTCCTCTGCAAAGTAGAATGATGATTCTGGTTTTCTTTTTTTTTTTTTTTTTTTCTTTGAGACGGAGTCTCGCTCTGTCGCCCAGGCTGGAGTGCAGTGGCCGGATCTCAGCTCACTGCAAGCTCTGCCTCCCGGGTTTACCGCCATTCTCCTGCCTCAGCCTCCCGAGTAGCTGGGACTACAGGCGCCCGCCACCTCGCCCGGCTAGTTTTTTGTATTTTTTAGTAGAGACGGGGTTTCACCATGTTAGCCAGGATGGTCTCGATCTCCTGACCTCGTGATCTGCCCGTCTGGGCCTCCCAAAGTGCTGGGATTACAGGCTTGAGCCACCGCGCCCGGCCAATGATTCTTGTTTTCCCGATAAGAAATAAAATAAGTAGCCTCCAGGCTTTCCCTTCCACCAGAGGAACAATTGTTTTTTAAATAGCCCTTTGGTTCCCAGTCTATTACTAAACCATATGAGTCATTTTTTAATATTACCACATGTGTGTTAACACAGTCTTACCAAATTAAGGTTTTAGATGGGNGCAACATCTCTCCCGTTCTTTTTATATAAATGTGCCAATGGCGATGAGGACTTGTTCATTGTCTCGATTTTGACGCAGGATTCTTTGACTGGTCCAGCACACTAAAGACAAGCCAATTAAACAGAGAAACATAATTCCAAAAATTACTACAGTGGAGCCCTCAATAGACTTAATCCAAGTCATGGGGTTTAATTCAGAAAGATTTTCTGTCACCTGATCTAATGCCTCAGCTCCAGGCACAATGGATAAATGAGCTTAAGAGGCTTCAAAAATCTGTTTCTTTAATCTGGTTATGTCCAAGGGTAAATTATCTTCCCCACCCAGAAGGTGTCCTTTGACCATTTCCCATGAATGATCAGTCTCATTGTAGGAATACGGGGTGATATGGAAATCCAATGTATTCCAATCACACTGCATTTGCACGAGATGTTCAAGACTCACTACCCGATCTCCAAGCCAAATAACAGACTGTCTTAAATCATTAATTTGATTAGCCAATTTTTGATCAATGCCTTGTTGAGAATTCCACATTTGGGTGGAATTGTCTTGCCAATCACTAAAAAAATGAACTGTTTGAATAGATTGGTGTAACGCCATTCCGGCAGTGGTGGCCATTGCAGTGAATATAATTAGGCCCATGATCACAGAAATTAAAGTGAAAACAAATCTCTTAGATCCTTTTGGAATTCACTGTAACACTTCATTAATGAAATGTATCAAGGGGGAGAATTCCCAATGTCTGGACAAAGTTACCAGAATCCAGATTCCTTCTCAAGCTCAAACCAACATAGCACTTTTCCTGGAGTCAAAATGGGAGTTAATGCAAGTGTATAAATGACGATTAATGCATTGGATAGTTTGATTGTTCATCCAAATTTTGATATTTCCCACTAACAGCATGTAAGGAGGCTTAATGCAATCCTGTATGGGAACAGTCAGGTTGGAGGTAAGCAAAGCAGAACGTCCGGATGTACGCTGATACTGAGAGAGGGGGATGGTAGGGGGGACAGCAGACAGAATAGTTTCCCTTCCCATACTTGCAGTCCAGACATGGCAATAGCCAATTTCCAAAGTTCTGGGTGTTCTGGGCTCAGAATGGGGAGTGATGATGAACAATCAAACTATCCAATGCATTAATCGTCATTTATACACTTGCATTAACTCCCATTTTGACTCCAGGAAAAGTGCTATGTTGGTTTGAGCTCAAGAAGGAATCTGGATTCTGGTAACTTTGCCCAGACCTTGGGAATTCTCCCCCTTGATACATTTCATTAATGAAGTGTTACAGTGAATTCCAAAAGGATCTAAGAGATTTGTTTTCACTTTAATCTCTGTGATCATGGGCCTAATTATATTCACTGCAATGGCCACCACTGCCGGAATGGCGTTACACCAATCTATTCAAACAGTTCATTTTGTTAATGATTGGCAAGCCAATTCCACCCAAATGTGGAATTCTCAACAAGGCATTGATCATGCAAGGCCTCGGGGATGGGGGGTAATGCTTTTATTTTCCCATTTTAAGGGAAAGAATGAACTGAACCTCCTATGCAAAGTAGAATGATGATTCTCGTTCTACAGGTAAGAAATAAAATAAGTAGCCTCCAGGCATTCCCTTCCGTCAGAGGAGCAATTGTTTTTAAGTAGCTCTTTGGTGCTCAGTCTATAACTAAACCATATGAGTCATTTTTTAATATTACTGCATGTGAGTTAATGCAGTCTTCCCAAATTAAAGTTTTAGATGGGCCCTCAACATTTTTAGGGCATGGTTTTCCTGCAGGTTTATATTGACAGTATGGGGTATCTCCCATTACTCCCCCTTTCATTTGTTTTAAAGGAGAAAGGGAGAGGCCGGAGACTAAATGCCCCAGTTCCTCTGTAGCTGATCTCTCCAGAAGATAAGCAGCCCTGACTTTAGTTTCTAGATGGATACAGCCAGGTGCATGTCCGAGGCACAGAGAGGGGTATTTATAACCCATGGTAACATTAAATGCAGTGCCTTCTTCTCCTAGTTGAGCAGGGCAATGGTCATCTGTAGCTCCAGGCATCCACACACTATTGTTAGTGTAGATTTACGCAGGAGCATACATCCAGGTGAGAGGTCGAATAAGTGGAGGAAAAGGCACATAAGCCCAATAAGAATAATATTGTGTAGCAGGTAAATCAGTGTGAGAGGAAACTGGTGAGACAGAAAGTGTAAGGAGGAGAATCATTAAATAAAACCCAGTGTAAGTGAGATTTAGTGCAGAAGGAGGAAGAGAAGAACAGAGGGATGTTATTTTCAAGCTAATAGAAATGGTGAGATTTTTAGGTTTGTAAGGAGAAGTGAGACCCATTGTGACTTGCTGTGCCAGCTTCTAAGGAGTTGGCACAGATCTCACCACGTCTGACGGCAGTCTCTGACACAAACATCTTTTCCCTGTGATTTTCATTTGATGATCTCCTGGTGAAACACAAGCATATCCTCTTCTCCACGTTAAGTAGAATCAGAGACAATATTTAACGGTTTGGGGAAATCCTGTAAGTCAGTAATCACAGCAACTACCTCTGCCTTTTGAGAAGAGGTATAAGGGGTAGAAATAAGCTTATCTATAGGACCTACATAACCAGCATTTCCATTGCTGGAGTTATCAGTGAACACTGTAATGGCCTCAGGAATGGGGTGATGTTTGGTTAATCGAGGGACCACCCAATATGTCATTTTTATAAAATGAAACAATTTGGTTTTTGGATAATGATTGTCAATAATGCCAATAAAATCAGCCAGGTGAATTTGCCACAGTACGGAATGTTGAAAGGCAGCTTGAATTTCAAGCCAATTTAAAGGAACTACAATTAAATTCAGATCAAATCCAGAAATTTTAAGTATTCTACACTGTGCCTGTCCAATAAGAGTGTCCATTTGATCTAGATAAACAGACAAAGTTTTTGACGCAGAATGAGGAAGAAAACACCACTCCACTAAATTATTATGTTGAACTATTAGTCCAGTAGGGGAGTGTAATGAAGGGAAAACCAGAAGCTGAACAGGCTGAAACAGCTGTACTCTAGATAACTGGGCAGTCTGGATTCTTTCCTCTACGAATTCCAGCTCTAGTGAAGCCTCAGGGGTCAAAGTCCTGGGACTGCAGAGATCAGAATCTCCCCTCAGCGTAGAAAACAAGTTAGACAGTGCATAGGTCAGAATACCTAAAGTAGCTCTTAAATAATTAATGTTACCTAAAAGTTTTTGGAAGTCATTTAAAGTTTTCACAGAATTTCTCCTAATTTGAACTTTTTGAGGTTGAATACGTTATCGACCACCATTCCTAAATATTGAACAGGAGTAGTCTGTTGAATTTTATCCTGAGCAATGTATAATCCAGCCTCTGTAACACGGCAGCTCAAACTTTGATAACAGTCAATTAATTCTTTATCAGTGGGGGCAGCAATTAAAATATCATCAAGATAATGAAGAAGAGAGGCCTAGGGAAATTGGGCTTGAACTGCTGAAAGCACTTGTCCAACATAAAGTGGGCAAATTGTAGGGCTATTTAGCATTTCCTGAGGAAGTACTTTCCATTGATAACAAGCTGCAGGTTATTGATAGATGGTACAGTAAAAGCAAATTTTTCAAAATTTGATTTATGTAAAGGTATATGAAAAAAAATCTCTAAGATCAATAAATACAAAAGGCCAATTTTTAGGTATTAAAGCAGGGGCAGGCATGCCGGGTTGGAGGGCCCCTCATAGGTTTAATTGCAGTGTTAATGGCTGTTAAATCGGCTACCATTCACCACTTGCCTGATTTCTTTTTTACTAGAACACAGGAGAATTCCAGGGGGAAAGAGAAGGTTCCACATTTCCAAGTTGTAGCTATACAGAAACAAAGTGAGTTAAAGTCTCCAGGTTTTCTTTAGAAAGCGGCCACTGCTGAATCCAAATGGGTGTCTCAGATTTCTTTTGTAAAGGGATAGGATCAGGAGGCGTGGCAGCGGCCGCCATTAAAAAGGATAACTTACACCCGCCCTGTTTTCTTTTACAGTAACGGGGAAAGGTTTAGTAATTCCTTCATGTTTTGGACCGAGACCGAGTCCAGGAACAAACAGCATGTTTTCCATCATATGTTGACTGGAAGCACTATAAGAGTTATGTGAAATATTAATGTCAGCCCCCCATTGTGCCAGTAAATCTGTACACCAAAGATTAATGGGGATTGGCATGATATAAGGCTGAATTGTGCCCTTTTGACCATCAGGGCCAGTGCAAGGCAAGATAAATGTGCTCTCATAAACTTCCTTGGCTTTTCCAACACCAACTAGTCCTATGTTAGCGGGATGTTTAAGCCAGGAGGAAGGCCATAAACTAGAGGAAATAACAGAAACACCAGCCCCAGTATCTACTAGGCCCTCAAACTTTTCTCCTTGAATGGGTATGGTGCAGGTGGGCCATTGTTTAGAAATTATATTAATCCAATAAGCAGCCTTTTCACTACCAGAGCCAATCCCAGGGCCACGCGTCTTATCTCCTTTGTTTAAAACAATATTAGGTAGTAAAAGCAATTGAGCTTGTTTAACAGTAGTGAAAGAAACAGGAACTTGGCCTGGGGCATGTAATTTATCCTAAGCTCTCATACACACCTTTGTTACTTGTTATGTGGTAAGAGCACCAAAGTTTAATTGGGCATAAGCATCAGAGAAACTATCGGAGTCTGTGAGTTGAGCCTGAGTAATTAGAATGCCATTAGTCCGATTTAGCTGAGCCTGCAAATGGGCGTCCTCTGCCTACCAGGCTGAGATGGGGTTAGAACAACTTTTTGCCAAAAGGTGCTAGTATAAAGGAAGCAAAATGACCTCAGTACAAAAGTTTGTAATACCATTTTAACATAAGGAGAAGTAGTGCCATACTGAGTACAAGCATGCTTAAATTCTTTTAAAAAAGTAAGATTGAGCGGCACATATCAACGCAGACGAGTATGAGAGTGTGAGAAAGGGGCACTGGAGGAGTAGAAGAGGCAGAGGTATACTGGTGATTACCCGTGTCCATGTGTGAAGAAGGGTACAGAGAAGCGGCTGAGTGGATGGCAAAGTGACCAGTTGAGGAACTGAAACGACAGGAGGGTGAGGGGCTGAAGTGGACAGGGTAGGGCCTGTAGAATTACAGGTAAATTGTAGTTTGGTTCTGGTGCCATTAGGTGATGCCTGGAGGCAAACACTGCAAAGGTTTGAAGAGAGAAGAATTAGTATATCTATGGTTCTGGGCTGTGTGGGTCAGGGCCTTGGGAGCTACCAGTACTGGCTCTTCGTGAAAAGAAATAAGGTCATCATAGGGTAACATTAAGCGAAAGTCTCGGGAGTTAGACATTGAATTTTCAGCATCGTTAGGTGGGGGAGGAGTAGGCAAAGGGAGAGGCTGATCAGATAATGAAGGCCGTGCGGGAAAGGAAGTTTGAGGAGGTATTAGGACGGCACGTACCAAGGCCCAATCACCCCAAACAGTGATGGGAACATAATTCCCTGCTGGGACCAGCTCCCAGAATGCTGCACCAACACAAGCCCGTAGTTTCACATGTAAGGTTACTTTTTCAGGAAACCAAGGACAGTATTTTTCCACTGACCTGAGTAGAGTGACCATATTTTCCACTGGTACTCAAATCCTTCTCTGTTTTAACAGGTCTACATCTAAGGTCCCCTTTTCAGGAAACCAAGGACAGTATTTTTCCACTGCCCTGAATGGAGTGACCATATTTTCCATGGGCACTCAAACCCTTTTCTGTTTTAACCAGAGTTTAATATAGAAAAGATAAGTATAATTTTTATACTCCGTGTGACCCATAGTTAACCCGGACCATACACAGACTACTCACCAGTCGTCAGGGAATCGAACAAGTGTTTCTGTGAACCTAACCGATGACATTTCTCTGCACCTGCCAAAGGGAATTGGGTTCCCACATGCACTTGTGAAAAAGAAAAAACCACCACATTGGTGTGCCAGATATTGGGGAACCTGCCCCAATAATTCAATGTTATTTCACGTAGGTTCTTTTCTATTTCCCTAAGTGTAAGCCGGTCTGAGAAATAAAGGGAAAGAGTACAAAAGGGAGAAATTTTAAAGCGGGGGAGACATCAAATGTTGGCAGGCACCATGATACCCCCCAAGTTGCAAAACCAGCAAGCTTTTATTAGTGATTTTCAAAGGGGAGGGAGTGTATGAATAGGATGTGGGTCACAGAGATCACACGCTTCACAAGGTAATAAAATATTATAAAGAGACAGGGCGAGATCACAGGACCAGGGCAAAATTAAAATTGCTAATGAAGCTTCGGGCACGCATTGTCATTGATAACATCTTATCAGGATACAGGGTTTGAGAGTAGACAACCGGTCTGACCAAAATTTATTAGGTGGGAATTTCCTCATAAGGAACTTATTCCTAATAAGTCTGGGAGTGCTACAGGAGGCCAGGGCTTATTTCATCCCTTAGCTATAACTGTAAAAGCCAGACATTCCCAGAGAGGCCATTTCAGAGACCTCCCCCTAGGAATGTATTCTCTTTCTCAGGGCTGTTCCTTGCTGAGAAAAAAAATTCAGCGATATTTCTCCTATTTGCGTTTGAAGGAAGAGAAATACGGATCTGTTCTGCCCGCCTCTCAGGCTGCCAGACCTAATGGCTATCTCCCTTGTTCCCTGAACATCGCTGTTATCCTGTTCTTTTTTCAATGTGCCTAGATTTCTTATGTTTAAACAATGTGTGCAGTTAACGCAATCATCACAGGGTCCTGACGTGACATACATCCTTAGCTTATGAAGATGACGGGATTAAGAGATTAAAGTAAAGACAGGCATAGGAAATCACAAGAGTTATTGATTGGGGAAGTGATAAATGTCCATGAAATCTTCTCAATTTATGTTCAGAGATTGCAGCAAAGACAGGCATAAGAAATTATAAAAGTATTAATTTGGGGAACTAATAAATGTCCATGAAATCTTCACAATTTATGTTCTTCTGTCATGGCTTCAGCCAGTCCCTCCGTTCGGGGTCCCTGACTTCCCGCAACACTATATTAAACACAAACTGGCACTTGTGTGCCAATTCCATGGCTGGGAGGCAGGCTGAGAAAGCATCCTAGCCACCCCAAATGTCAGAAACCCCAATGACCTGTTAAGATCTGACCAAAGAACTAAAGAGAAAGGGCTTCCCAGAAGGTGGTTCCAAGAGCCATGGAGAAAATAGACTGAGGAGTTATTCTCAGGAAGACAAACTGGGGCCTAATCCCAAAAAACAGGTGCTATCTTCAGTACAGAGGATGTCTGCAACATTTGCCCAGCAAGGTTTCAGAATTTCATAAACCAGTGATGCTCTGCAACTCCCACTGTTCCTATTTTCAGATGGAGTATTTATGGTGATAAACCTGCTTTGTCTTACAATTGTATTTAGGGTATATGTGAGGGTAGATCACTTGTCTTTATATTTCACTGGTCTCAAAATCCAACAGACTCACACTTAGACTTGATGCCCAGAGACTGTCATGAGATCATGTACTTACATCCTGGTGCCATGATTAGATGAGACTTTCAGTGTCTTCTGTGTTAGCCCATTATTGCACTGCTATGAAGACATATCTGAGGCTGGGTAATTTATAAAGAAAAGAGGCTTAATTGACTCACGGTTCTGCAGGCTGTATAGGAAGGATGATGCTGGCATCTCCTTGGCTTCTAGGGAGGCCTCAGGAAAACTTACAGTTATGGCAGAAGGCAAAGGGGAAAGCATGTCATGGCCAGAGCAATAGCACAAGAGGAGGGAAAGGTGCTACACACTTTTAAACAATCAGATCTCAACAGAACTCTATCATGATAACAGCTCTAGGGGGAATAGTGCTAAACCATTCATGAGAACTCAACAGAATGATCCAATCACCTCCCAACAGGCCCCACCTCCAACACTGGGGGTTACACTTCAACGTGAGATTTGGGCACAGCCATAGACCGAAACTGTATTACCTTCTTTTTGAGCAGAAGTAGTGTGTCAATTATGTACATGAAAGGAAACAAGAGAACGTGACAGATGGAGGTTGACTGCCTTATTGTTCAACAAGTATTCATTCTCCTCTCCCTTTTCCCCTGCTTGGGAAAACCGTATTTCCCCATCTCACTGATGTTGACCTTCACCGCTCACCTGTTTCTTTTGTCAATGGAATATGGACAGAAGTGACACTGCAACAAGTCTGAGATGGGGCTTCATGGAGCATTTAATTCTCACCAGCTCCCTGTGTTCTTGCCTCTCATCACATGAGCATCACAAAATCTATAAAATATAAATTGAATAGAAGGTAGGGGTGCTGTACACTTGGGCCCTGGAATGATAAGAGCTTCAGGGAGCAGGTCAGAATCTCACCCATAGCCTTGGAGCAGATCCACCAGCAGATAAGGTAAGAGAAAAGTAAATACGTGTTGTTAGAAGCTCCTGGGATTTTGAGAATGTTTATCCCTTAGGTGACCATAGTGAAATCTGACTAATAGAGTAATTTTCAGGATAATAGTTTTCTAGAAATAGAGCCAGAACAGAAGCTTATTGTCTAATGTCTGTGCCAGTATTTTAATCAAATATCATGTTCAACAGTCCTAAAAAATAAATAAAATATATTTGTAAGATGAAGTATCAGAATCTATTAACGAAACAGGCTAAGAGATAATCTTAACAAATAAAACTGTTCTGGCTTTTCTTTACACATATTGAAGGGTAGATTTTATTATTGCTAAGGGATCTTCACTCTTCCCTCCAATGGTTTGCTAAGGGTAAAAAAAGATGTTTGAAAAAAAGAAGTACTCAATATTGATAATAGCCTTTCATCTTTCATAGTGGAGGACTTTTATAATCAGTGGGATCACTTTTATGGAAAAAGAAATTGAACCAATGTCTTTCCCTTATTTTATATACTTGCCTTTTATTCCTGGGTGATACTACACTGAAAAGGGAAAACAAATTAAAAAAAAAAACAAATTTAAATGCTTCTTTAACTATTACTAAAATCTACAAAATATAAATTGAATAGAAGCAATCTGTAGTTTCTTTTTAAACATTGTGTTTCATTTACATCCTAAGAATTTGACTCTAAGGTAGATTCTCTGAAGCAGTGGTGACTGAGTAGATACATATATTCACAGGTAGTCAAATTCATTATTTAACTATTTTCTTTCTTTATGATGGATACAATAAAACGTATTTTGTTAAATTGAGGAAGAAGTAAAAAAACATTGTATGTTGGGGTGTAGAGGATGCTTTGATATTTATGAGAAACTCACCTGGTCTGAGACATTAGTAATGTATGTTGTTGCTGATTTTATAAAACAAGTCCAAGTGCTGGAGGTAAAGAGCTGGAGGTCTGAAAGCCTAGCATACACATTTCATTTGAAACTGGACTGATAGAGCACAGTGCCGAGACCAAAGCTTTTTAGATTCATGATCTACCTAACTTTATAATTGTAGGTTTTATATCATATCCTTGAGTACTTTTGCATAGTTTCTCTTATTTGTCCATGGAAGCAATATTGAATTTCTCCCTAAGAATTTGGCAACAAGGTAAATGAAGTTGCCATCTGAGTGTTAAACAGAAGAGAAAGACTGAGAGGATGTGTAGTCAGTAGCAGAAGTTAAGGACTTCACCCCAGGCCAAAGTATCAGTTAGAATATATTAACATAAATGAAGAAAGAATGAGTCAAGTCAAAGGAAGATTGGTCATTCAAGGTAGTATGGACAAATGCTCAGAAACAAATGTTGACTGTGCCTGTCTCCACATTGTCTAAGGCCCCCAGGTTCACACTGGAGTGTGGTGTTTTTCAGGAGATTTATAATGAGGCTTCATATGCTCTAGGATATTCATTCTCTTTGATTAGGGAAATACAACTCTAAAAAGGGGTACTTGTTTATTAATTTTAATGAATGGAACAGCTGCTAAGTAGTCTGAGCAAATGAGTGCTCCAAATTACTGTATTAGTCATTTTCAAAGGAGGCACAGCAATACCCAATATCTGTTGGCCACTGCAGAGACTACTAGGTCACTCATGAAGCTGGAAGTGCAAGCTACGTAAAACAGCAGATTGGACTACCTTCTTTTCAGTGATATCATATCCTTGAGAATCTAAGTTTTAAAGGCAAGTACCTTATAAAAATCATCAGAGAACAGGAAATTATGTGCTGTTGTCTAATCTGATTTCAAAGCTTGAGAACTTGGGTAGGTCCAGTAGATGTTTGTATACCATTAGTAAATAATTGTGGTTAATAAATAATAGTTTATAAATATTAATTTTTAAATTTATGTGTTTTTTTCATATGGTTACTGAGTTATAGGACATGAATACTTATTAAATTGCTTGGCCCTCACTACTTAATAAAAGAACTGTTAAGTGTCTTTTGTCCTATAGGCAACTAATAATATTGCCTATAGGACATTCTTAAAAAAAAAAAAACCACTGGGGACACTAAGGGCACAGTGAACTGAGAATATTTGAGACTCTCTGGTGTTGCAGAGTGGGGACGAGTAGTGATGGTCAGTTTGAATATAAACTACACTTGACTTATCTCAGTGGCAAGTATAATTCTTATCATGGAAAGGGGGTCGTTCTACTGTCTTTAATGCCAGTAAATAATGGAGTCACATGATTAACTTCTTCTGGTTCCACTTCCTCATCACCAGGCACCTTTGAGGTTCAATGTCAACTTCCCTGAGAGCAAGGTTGCTCTAGTCTGAGAACTCGGGTACTCAGTCTACTTAGCAGCTGTACCATTAATTATAAAGTAATAAACAAGTACGTTTGTTAGAGTTATATTTCACTTGCAGCTTTTCTAAACAAAGAGAATGAATCTCTTGAAGGATAGGAAGCCCCATTATAAATTAATGTAGTGGCATCTTATCATACATCAGTCTCCAGTCACTCCTGAGAGACCATGATGTTTCTGAGTTTGGAAGGCTGAGAATCAGATTCTGGTCTAAAGCATTTTAATACAATAACGATGCTACTCTGTGATGCTCTTTGGAAAACAAGATGATCTGTTCCAAGTGTTGCCCTCTTTTTTTTTTTTTTTTTTTTTTTTCAATTTTAGTCAAATCTGGAGTGAGACTGCCTGGGTTCAAATCCTAGTTCCACCATCATCTGGTTTTGTGACCTTGAGCTAATTACTCAACTTCTCTGTATTTCAGTTTTCTTTCCAGTAAGATGATGATGTATTAGTGTGTTCTCATGCAGCTATAAGGACATACCTGAGACTGGGTAATTTCTAAAGAAAAAGACGTTTAACGGACTCACAGTTTTGTATGGCTGGGGAGGCCTCACAATCACAGCAGAAGGCGAAGGAGCAAACGCATGTCTTACGTGGCAGCAGGCAAGGGAGCATGTGCAGGAGTGCAGGGGAACTGCCCTTTGTAAAACCATGAGATCTCCTGAGATTAATTCACTATCATGAGAACAGCACGGAAAAACCTGCCCCCATGATTCAATTACTTCCCCCTCCCGGTCCCCCCATGACACGTGGGGATTATGGGAACTACAATTCAAGATGAGATTTGGGTGGGGACACAGCCAAACCATATCAAATGATAATAATAATAATTACTTAGAGGTAGTTGTGATGATTAAATGAAGTAATATATCTTAAGATCTTAGAACATGCCTACATATTTTAAGGTCTTAGAACATACCTAGAGTACCATAAATTCGAAATAAATGTCACTTCTTATTTTCACTCTTCTCCCTGTTAACATTATTATTTCTATTCTTGGTCATGTTCCCCTTATTTCTTTTAATTTTCAAGTTTCCAAATTTTCATGGAATTTATCTATGTCCACACTTAACATTAGCATGTAAGTTAGATGTTTCATGAAATATCTGACTGGAATACAATCTGGTAGTGTGAAAGAGTCAGCAATACCAAATATTCTCATTGTTCTTTGATATTTGCATGGTCCCCTACATGTGAGAGCTATCTGACTACTTCTGGCCAATTAAAAGTCAGTGTAAGCGAAAGTGAAAGAGTGAGACTGAAATGCCCACCTGTGATTCTCCAGTTTTCTAGTTCCCCTGCCTCAGCACACAAGGAGAACTTGCATTCCAGGAGGTGTAGCTATGAGATAGTGGTGCATCTATTAACTTGGATCCTTTTGTAATTGATGAAGGGGAGCCACCTGCCAACTTAAGCTGGATATGTACTGGGATCAAGAAATAAAAACTTGATGTGTTGAGTCACTGTGATTTCCCAGTTTGTTTGTTACCATGCTATATTCTTCTTTTTTTTTTTTTTTTTTTTTGAAACAGAGTCTCGCCGTGTTGCCCAGGCTGGAGTGCCGTGGCCGTGATCTCGGTTCACTGCAAGTTCTGCCTCCTGGGTTCCCGCCCTTCTCCTGTGTCAGCCTCCGAGTAGCTGGGATTACAGGCGCCCGCCCCCGCGCCAGGGTTTTTTTTTTTTTTTTTTTTTTGGTATTTTAGTAGAGACGAGGTTTCCCATGTTAGGTTGGGTGGTTTTGATCTTCTGACCTTTGTGATCCGCCTGCCTCGGCCTCCCAAAGTGCTGGGATTACTGGTGTGCGCCACCAAGCCCAGCCATTACTATGCTATATTCTAACCTACGTTAACAGTGAATGTAAATGACCTACAGGCACCTACTTTGTGATGGTGAGTTAATATTGAAGGAATAAAATTATATTTATAAATACTTGTTTAGAAAACTTAAAGTATACCATACCCTGGTTCTAACTTGGGGTCTCTACCATAGTTGAAGACAGACATTATCTGGGGCTATGGTTACCTGTAAGTTCTCCTGGTCTGGGTATCCAAGTTGGCTTATTTGCAGGCCAGTGGATGATGCTGGCTTTCACCTGGGAGCCCGGTTGGGGCTTTTGACCAGGATACAAGCCTTGCAGCCTCTCACTGAATGTCTACTGGTTCTTAGAGGGAAAAAGCTCCCAAGAATGAGCATTTCCAGAGAGCCAGGGATGAAGCTGGACGTCATTTGATGACCTAGCCTTAGAAGACCCACAATGTTACTTCTAATGCACTCTTATTCATATAAATCACTAAAGACAGTCCAGATTAAATTGAAGTTCACTTCTCAGAGGAAAGAATGGAAAAGAATATGCACTTACAGCGATCTGTAATTTATCACAACCTCCTCCTTTAATGGATATTTCTCCTCACACACATTCTTCCTCTTGCAAGAAGCAGGCTGGACGTGGCGGCTCATGCCTGTAATCCCAGCACTTTGGGAGGCCAAGGCAGGCAGATCACTTGAGGTCAGGAGTTTGAGACCAGCCTGGCCAACAAAGTAAAATCCCGTCTCTACAAAATATATAAAAATTAGCCGGGCATGGTGGTGTGTGCCTGTAATCCCAGCTACTCAGGAGGCTGAGGCAGGAGAATCTCTTGAACCCAGGAGGCATAAGTTGCAGTGAGCTGCAACTGCACCACTGCACTCCAGCCTGGGTGACAGAGTGAGACTCCATCTCAAAAAAAAAAAAAAAAAAAAAAAAAAAAATTATTGCAAGAAGCGGCTATGCCTTATTATAATTCGATATCCATCCTAGTCCCTATTTCTGAGATTTAGCCCAGTGTATATACTCAGTAATAACTACTAGATAAATATGCAAATGGCATAAGTATATCTTTAAATTTTTCCCAGTATCTTCCACATTCCTAGATTTTAGATGTTTGATCTCTTTTGAATAAATGAAGGAGGTGTATCCTGCATTAAAAGTCAAACTTCAAAGCTTACCAAATTAACATGTAAAATGTAAATATATATTTTCTTCACGTGGGCAAAAGCCTTCAATTGAAACATGATGAAGAAAACAAGTAGAAGCACCAGGGATAATACTTTATTTGTATTTATTCATACAAATATAAGAATAATAAATATATATTTTCACAAAACATGTATTGACCTGGAGTCCATTGTATTTCTGACAAAGGATGGCAAGCACCAATATCTCAATACTGAGGAAAACTGCCCTGAAGAACAGAAGGTCCACCAATAATTTTTTTCTAACAACCAGAAGTAAAGAAATCACAAAAGAGGTCTCAAGAATTCTTGAGAAAAATATGATTAATGTTGTTGAGAATTGGGACTTTTTTTCCAAGTTTATTTGATTTGTCAGTATATTAGCTTATTCCTCTGCATTTGCATCAGCTTAAAATTCAGGGTATGTGAAATAGAATTGCCAATGCCGTGTCTACATATTCATGTAAATCAGTAAAGTCTGAGGTTTGTCATTTGTAACAAGACTAAAATTAGAGAACTGAGCTTGCATCTCTCAGCTTACCAATGAAATGTCCGTGTTTATAAGCAGAGAGAATTTGAGCCTTCTAAAGTCTTGAGCCATTTTAGAAATTCCTTCCCTCTGTATTAATTACATATTTAATTTGATGCTATGTTCTAAATGTGGTCTCATGCAAGATCCTGAAGACATTAATATCCAAAGCACTATTCTAGAGTGCTATCCAGAAAAGGAAATTCTGTTATATGAGCATAAATATAGCAAAGCAGAAAAAAGTTTTGAATTTAAAAATAGTGGAAAAAATAAAAATACCGTGTATAAGACCAGAAGTTTAATGTGTGTCTTTTCAACATGTACTTCAACATTTTTTCATTGTTATGCATGAATTTTATTATAAAATTCCTTGGCTTGGGCTGGGCACAGTGGTTCACTCCTGTAATCTCAGCACATTGGGAGACTGAGGCTGGCAGATCACCTGAGGTCAGGAGTTCAAGACCAGCCTGACCAACACGGCAAAACCCCATCTCTACTAAAAATACGAAAATTAGCCAGGCATGATGGCAGGTGCCTGTAGCCCCAGCTACTCAGGAGGCTGAGGCAGATTTGCTTGAACCCAGGAAGTGGAGGTTGCAGTGAGTCAAGATCATGCCACTGCACTCCAGCCTGGGCAATAGAGCAAGAGCCTGTCTCTCTCTGTGTCTCTCTCTTCTCTCTCTCTCTCTATATATATGTGTGTACATATATTCCTTGGCTTGACATGCACTAGTTTTACACATTTTTTCCCTGGACTTGTATGAAAAATCAAGTATTTCTCTCTAGCATTTTACTAATTCTTATTTATTGTTATAGGTTTTTTTCCCTTTTGGTTATTTACTTGTATAATTCTATTAAAATTAATTATAGATTGAAATTTCCCCAATTTAAAAGAATGAATTGCTTATTATGAAATATTGAAAATATTTAAATTTATCAGAATTAAAGGGAGCTCAACATATCCTTTTGTACTATTCAGTGAAGTACTTTCAAAATATATATACATATTTTCAAAATATGTATATATATAGCAAGACTTATGAAACCAGCTTAAACAATGATTTAAGATATTTTCATCTGGAAACTATCAAATTCTAAAATTGTATCTAAGTATAAAATATGAAACTACTTCTGAAACTGTTATACAAGTATAAGTCATATTAAATGTGTATTAAAAAACTGATCCTGTGAAGAAAGCCAATGGTAGCTTGATGGGGACAGCATTGAATCAATAAATTACTTTGGGTAGTAAGGCCATTTTCATGATATTGATTATTTCCATCAATGAGCATGGAATGTTTTTCCATTTCTTTGTGTCCTCTCTTATTTCCCTGAGCAGAGGTTTGTAGTACTCCTTGGAAGAGGTCCTTCACATCCCTTGTAAGTTGGATTCCTAGGTATTTTATTCTCTTTGCAGTAATTATGAAGGGGAGTTCACTCATGATTTGGCTCTCTGTCTGTTATTCTATATAGCAATGCTTGTGATTTTTGCACATTGATTTTTTATCCTGAGACTTTGCTGAAGTTGCTTATCAGTTTAAGGAGATTTTGGGCTAAGACGATGGGGTTTTCTAAATATACAATCATGTCATTTGCGAACAGAGACAATTTGACTTCCTCTTTTCCTAATTTAATACCATTTATTTCTTTCTCTTGCCTGATTGCCCTGGCTAGAACTTTCAATGCTATATTGAATAGGAGTGGTGAGAGAGGGCATCCTTGTCTTGTGCCAGTTTTCAAAGGGAATGCTTCCAGCTTTTGCCCATTCAGTATGATATTGGCTGTGGGTTTGTCATATATAGCTCTTACCATTTTGAGATACATTCCATCAATACCTAGTTTATTGAGAGTTTTTAGCATGAAGCAGTGCTGAATTTTATCAAAGGCCTTTTCTGCATCCTTTGAGATAATCATGTAGTTTTTGTCATTGGTTCTGTTTATATGCTGGATTACATTAATTGATTTGCATATGTTGAAGCAGTCTTGCATCCCAGGGATGAAGCCGACATTGACTTTCTTCACAGAATTAGAAAAAACTGCTTTAAATTTCATATGGAACCAAAAAGAGCCTGTATAGCCAAGATAATCTTAAGCAAAAAGAACAAAACTGGAGGCATCATGCTACCTGGCTTCAAACTATACTACAAGTCTACAGTAACCAAAAGAGCATGGTACTGATACCAAAACAGGTCTATAGACCAATGGAACAGAACAGAGGCCTCAGAAATAACGCCACACATCTACAACCATCTGATCTTTGACAAACCTGACAAAAACAAGCAATGTGGAAAGGATTCCCTATTTACCAAATGGTGTTGGGAAAACTGGCTAGCCATATGCAGAAAACTGAAACTGGACCCCTTCCTTACACCTTATACAAAAATTAACTCAAGATAGATTAAAGACTTAAATG
>NW_016805059.1:1035737-1059526 GCF_001698545.2 Rhinopithecus bieti | reverse complement strand
AACCCCATCAAAAAGTGGGTGATGGATATGAACAGACACTTCTCAAAAGAAGACTTTTATGCGGCCAACAAACATGAAAAAAAGCTCATCATCACTGGTCATTAGAGAAATGCAAATCAAAACCACAGTGAAATACCATCTCACACCAGTTAGAATGGCGATCATTCAAAAGTCAGGAAACAATAGATGCTACAGAGGATGTGGAGAAATACGAATGCTTTTACACTGTTGGTGGGAGTGTAAATTAGTTCAACCATTGTGGAAGACAGTGTGGCGATTCCTCAAGGATCTAGAACCAGAAATACCATTTGACCCAGCAATCCCATTACTGGGTATATACCCAAAGGATTATAAATCATTCTACTATAAAGACACATGCACACGTATATTTATTGCAGCACTATTCACAATAGCAAAGACTTGGAACCAACCCAAATGTCCATCGAGGATAGACTGGATTGAGAAAATGTGGCATATATACACCATGGAATACTATGTAGCCATAATAAAGGATGAGTTTGTGTCCTTTGCAGGGACATAGATGAAGCTGGAAACCATCATTCTCAGCAAACTAACACAGGAACAGAAAACCAAACACCACATGTTCTTACTCATAAGTGGGAGATGAACAGTGAAAACACATGGGCACAGGGAGGGAAATATCACACACAAGGTCTATCGGGGGTTGTGGGGCTAGGGGAGTGATAGCATGAGGAGAAATACCTAATGTAGGTGACGGGTTGATGGGTGCAACAAACCACCATAGCACATGTATACCCATGTAACAAACCGGCATATTCTTCACAGTATCCCAGAACTTAAAGTATAATGATAATCATCATCATCATCAGATTATAAAGCTGTTAACTACCCTCATGTGTTTTTATTTTAGAAAAGAGTAAATCACATTTGCCAACTAATAAATACATAATGAAAATAATAAGACTAACTGTTATCACTATAGAAGGGTACTGAAAAGGAGGCACAAAGATGGGGAAATCTATCAGATTGCAGAAGGCATTTGGATGCTGTGTGGTGTAAGGGCATATGGATGTTGAAGACTTACAGTGGTGAGAGGGAAATATACAGGAATAATTCTTTGGTATTTTCAGGAAGTCCTGTAGGCAAAGTCTTCTGGTGTCTACTTCATTTATATTTTTAAAGTGTTTATTGCAGATGACATTCTTCTATATGTCTGATACAAACTTTATAAAATGATAAATGCAGTGATTTAGGAAAGACTGCCACAATGTGTCTTAGATTCTAAAATTCTAAAAGGAAAGTATGGTAAATTTGACACAAACTAATTCAGAAAGTTATGTAATATATAAAATATTAAAGAGATAAAATGTATGTTTTTACATATCATCCAGAGGTTTTATACCATTAATATTATACAACATTAGCTCTTAAAAGCAAGATCTAGGAATTGGCCAATGATAGTAATATTGTCTAATTAACAGTTTCTGCCTTTTTTATTTTTGGAAAAGCATCTAGATTCTCAACACAGTTACCTAAACTTGAATAAGAAATAGAATGAAACAATTCCACCTAGCCATAAACATCTATAAAAGCTAGGAATTTTTAATAATTACAGGGTTCTTCTCCCTCTAAATTGCCTTGTTAACACCTCTTCTTCCTATCCATGTAAACTTCTTTAGACATCAAATCTCATAACATCATACTATAATATCAGTATCGTTGCTGAAGAACAACTTGACTAACTCATAAGAGAACTTTAAAGTGGTGGACTACCATCACTAATTGGTAGAGGTTTGTTGTGTAAGAGACATAAGCCACACTTTGTAACAACCAGCATCTGCTGATGGTCTTCCTTTACTAGGGGATGTGGTCCCATGCTACAACTGCATTGTGTTCAGGCATGGTTTCCTGTGTCTTCAGTTGTTACAGCCAAGAATACTCTATCTCTTTGTCTGTCTCTGTTTTGCTCTCTTTAACTCTCTCTCTCTCCCTCTCTCTCTCTCACACACACACACATGCACACCTGATTATGACAGGAAAACACTATCAGATGTTGATTTATTAAAATATACAATTTTTAAATTATTTCTAGCATTTTTTCATAAACAGTGTAAATGAGAAACATTTAATCATTTATCAGACCTCATTTTTTTTTCCACGCAGTAGTCATGGTGTTTGATAATGGAGATAAAAGCAATGATTTAAATGATAAGGACGGTGTGCAAAATTTTCTTTCATAATGCTTCATAGATTTATCAAATATTAGACCAGATTAAATTAAATACCCAATTTGATTTGTTTAACACACACATGCTCATTACAGATTAATTCCTAACATTTGGGAGAGCAACAGCTGCTTTGAAAATTATATGCACTCTACAACAGGGCAGGTCAATGTGCAGTGTGTGCCAGAGTGCTCTGTAGGCCATTTATAATGGAACCACCTAGGATACACACTGCCAACCTACTAAGTTAGAATCTCTAGGGAATTGAGCCCAGGGATTTTCATGTTTTATATTCACTTTCTGATGATTCTAAGACACAGTAGCAAAAATGTAGGGCAAATTCTTTTCAAGGAAAACTTATTTCCCAAAATGAAAATAGAGGAGTTAATAATCTCTTCAAGTACTTTGTCTCATGTTTCACACATTCAAAATTTCAGGTTTTAATTATATATAATTAAATTTATAATGTAATATATAATTATATTTATATGTTCATTATATATAATTTTTATATATTTTTATATCGTATGTTTATAATATATATTATTATTATATCATATTTATTTTATATATTTTATATGCAAATATATATTTATATATTTTCCGTATATATATAATATATATAATTACATATTCTAGTATAATGTATATATTATATAATTATATATTAATTTATATTTTATATTTTATTTACTTATTTTATTTATTTTATTTTTATATTTATATTATATAAAATATATTTTATATAATATAAATATTAATTAATTAATTAATATAATTATATAATGCAATTATTATAATTACATGTTATAATGTACATATATATATTTTTTGAGACAGTGTCTTGCCCTGTCACCCAGGCTGGAGTGCAGTGGTGTGACGTCAGTTCACTGCAACCTCCACCTTCTGGGTTCAAACAATTCTCCTGCCTCAGTCTCATGAGTAGCTGGGACTACAGGCATGTGCCACCATGCCCAGCTAATTTTGGTATTTTCAGCAGAGACGAGGTTTTATCACGTTGGCCAGGCTGGTCTTGAACTTCTGACCTCAAATGATCCACCCACCTCGGCCTCTCAACGTGCTGGGATTACAGGTGTGAGCCACTACACCAGGATAATTTTTATATTTTTAATGTACAGTTTCAGATGCTAAGCCTAAGGTATCAGCGTTCTCCTCATCCAAAAGTGAAGAAAATTGCATCACGTGCTTTCAAATAAAGGAAGCCCTAGAATTTGGATTAAATGTCAATGCCCATAAAATTCTGGTTGTATACACCATTTAATTCCAAGCTGTTAATATTTAGATTCCTTAAACTTTCCTTTTCTGCAACATGCCTACTATAGCAAGCTTCCACAGTGAGGTACAGAATTGGGGCAAATATTTATAAGACCAATTTGGACCATAACCCCAAAATGTCTCAATGCTTTATTTAATTTGACTATGACAACTAACCCAACTATAAAGTTTCAAGAAGATATGAATAGCCACCCAGAACCACATTTTGGAATATCTCAGCTCTACTACAGGCCTGAAGATTCAAGAGTGTACTTTATTATACTTGGTTTGGTAGCTCATGCATAAAGGTCAGTCAGTACTTTCTAATAGGTCTACCTTTCGTTGTATTGTCTTCCCCAGCTGGTGAGCCTAGTTTCTTGGTATTGAGTCCTACTTATCTTACTACTAGAACCTTGGAAAATACCTGTATTTTCAGCTCCTTACCTTACTGCAGTGCATAATCAGAATCATACTAGAATTATAGCCCAAGCATGTAGACTAATAAAGATTTATAAGTATATATTTTTCAACATTTTCCTTTTGGTTAGTGCCAGTTAAAATGATTGTGTACTTTGTCTGCATAATCAAAACAGCTATGAATTAAATAGGTATTAGAAGGCTCTAAGATTCAGTTGGATGGCTTTGGATTTAAAGTGTTACAGCTTAGGGAAAGTCTTCCATTATGCCTTGGTAATATATTCGCTGGGATCATGTCCAAATCTATACTCAAAAAAGGGAATTGTAGAACCAAATCTTAACCTATTTGTTTATTCAAGAGGTTGAGAGGTGACATCCTTTAGAATAGTCATGCAATGAACTAACATCATTGAACACATTCATTCTTTTGCTTACTTTTTCAAACTACATCCAGTCTTTGATGTTGATCATTTGTTTTGGCTCATTAATTCAATTTTCCTTTGTTCAATAAAATCCCCAAATGCTGATGTTGAATTGCCAGGAATAAGAACACTGATGACAGAAATGGCACCAGAGAAGTCGTTGCTATTCTTGGCCACAGACATTTCCAGTCTGAACAATAGCTGTTTTCTTCATAGCTTTCACCAATGTCATATTTTAAGCACGGATTTTGTGAACTCAACAAATGAATGGAAAAAGGCTGAAAAATATGTTGCAGGAATCTCTTGCAGGTAAGCAGGAAATTTGGAATAGATTATCAGGACAGAAAGTTTTATACAGAGATGTCTAGGTCAAAAGACAAAATAAAACTGCTGAAGTATGCTTTAAAGTGCAGTATGATTCAATCAGCAGCACAAGCACCATTGTCCCAGCTGACTTGGAATCCATTTCGATATGGGGAATAAAAGGAGTAAGGTCAGAAGATTATGCTATTTGAAGACTGAAAAAAATATTAACAATGCAAGTTTTATAAGAATAGAAATAAGATATTTTGTTTTATAACTCAATGTGATAACATTCTTACCCTTTTTAATGATGATTAAACCAAAATTTTCACAGACTGCAAATATTCAAAGAATCATTCTAGAGTTTGATGGATATGAATGACAGAGAACTGGGGAGGAAAGCAGCAATATACTTGCAGTGTAACTATCTACCTTTGCTGTCTTTTCCATCAAAGATTGAGTGGGAGGTGACACTCCTAGAAGAAAACCAAACCCAATTTGAAAAAAAAAAAAAATTACAATAATAAGGAGTTTTACTGAAAAATACCTAATACCTAGGGAAACTTCCTAAACTTATTCAAATCTTTTGATCTTTGCAGAGTCCTCAAAAGTGATGGCTACTCCTCCAATACTCCCTTCCAATCTCCAAATTCTAAACTTTTCTTGTACCGTTTTATGCTGGTGTTTTCCTTCTTAATCCAGAGCAATCTCTTTATTATTTGAATCAAGATAATTCTTCCTAGACTTTTTCTTTTCAATCTCCATTATTGCTTCTAACAATCAAAGGTACAAATAAAAATCCTCAATATTGGATGATAACAGTAGTAGTGGTTGGTGTTAGGGGAACAGAAAGACAGATTATGCACTTATATTCTTTTTTGCTTCAATATACAGTAAAAACTTCCTAGCCTAAAATTTCTAGCTCTCAGTGCTCTTCAAAAGTGACCAAATTATTATAATAAGCATCTTGTTTTCCTGTCTGATTAAAATAACGAAATAATTCATGTTTTTCATATTTAATGTAATACAACACATTTCTTTATCCATGGTAAATGCTGAATAAATGTGCACTGAAGTGGATTTCACTATGACACAGAAACCCTGTAACTGGCCATAAAATTTGTGTTGAAGTTAAAATGTATCCACATGAAGTTTCTATGGTATATCAACAGTTTATACACATTATAAACAGTAAAATGTGATATAAACCTCATGTACTATTATTATGATTTCATGCCCTCTTTCAATGTAACAAGCAAACCAAATCTTCTACTTTAGGAACAATTATTACTAATAGTAGATATGATGATACAGAAAGCAGTTGGCGACAGTTTTCAAGAAAATAATGCTGAGGCCAAAATATAGAATGTAAATAAAGTATATGATAAACAAATATAACATAAAAGCACATTGTTTCCTGCTGGAATAAATAAAATATTAAGGGAACTGGGTCGTGTTCATAAAGCCAACCTAATACATTTATTGATCAATAAAGCCGCTAACCTATGGGTCTCATAGGAGGCCTTATCCATGAAAAAAAATAAAAAGTCCTGGAGGCACATAGGTCCTACAGCTATTGCAGTATAAATCTATCCTCAACCCACAGTCTCTTGTTGTCACAGGCAGTGGTGGGCTGGAACCTACTGCTACTTGCTCACAAGATTTGACTGTTACTTCTTGTTAGACATTTTGTGAACCAGTTGTTAAGAAGAACTATTAGCAAAAATTAATTTATGTAACTTACAGTTAAATGAATTATATTAAAATAAATGGTAATAAATGATTAAAACTCATCACTTTTAATTATTTCACTGCACTTTACTATTATCTATTCTTTTGAGGTGATTTATACCTATTGTAGCTGTATGGTAGAAATACTGTAGAATTCAGTGATACCATACATCTCTTCCAGTTCCATATTCAGCAATGTCTTGTCAGATATAGTGGGAGTACTTTATGAAAACTGGAAAATTCTATAAATTCGTGGATTTTGTCTCCCCAAAGAGCTGGTTGTTAAGCATGTACTAGCACACCACTAACTGTAGGTCACATTTCTATAAGATGTTGCAGAGAACATGGGGACAGTCATCAGTGCAGACTAAATCACGCTTCCCCTGATACCAGAAATTGTTATTACTTAAGCTCACAGTTAGGAAAATGTTATCATTTAATAGGTTAGCCAATAACATTGAGGAAATGGCAATTTCAAAATTCCTCTTCATGATCCTTGAGAGCTTTTGCTCCTTGCCACAGCACTGCAGTAACCTCAAATTCTGGTCCACAGATATTTCACATGTGGGTTTTTGGTGTATATAAATCTTATCATTAAGTGCTTTAGCTTGCACAGGCAGAACACGTGGACTTCCTAAACTAATTGCACAGCTCAAGTCTTAAGCAAAGTGGTGAACATCTCGACAGTTTGGTAATGATCTTAATGTTTTTCAAGTCGATTTAAGTGTCAAAAAATTACAACTGACTTAATTTTATCAGTAATGTATTTGTGACATTTTTCATAAGTCTGCACTAATTGAACATCTTTCCTTTCCGCCTTATCTTTTTTGTTTCTTCAAAGGCAAAGTGAGAAATGCCTTGCAAGCTTTCTTAAAAAATTCGAAGGATGAGCACGGAGGCTCTTGCCTGTAATCCCAGCACTTTGGGAAGCAGAGGCAGGTGGATCATTTGAGCCCAGGAGTTCAAGATCAGCCCAAGCAACATGGCAAAACCCATCTCTACAAAGAATACAACAAATTAGTCAGGCGTGGTGGCATGCGCTTGTAGTCCCAGATACTAGGGAGGCAGAGGTGGAAGGACTGCCTCAGTCTCAGGAGGTGGAGGCTGCAGTGAGCTGGGATTGTGCCACACGGCACTCCAGCCTGGGCAACAGAGAGAGAACCTGTCTCAAAAGATGAAAAAAAAAAAGGAAAAATTCAAGTCCCACTTAGAGAAAGTCACCTCCTAGAACAGTCCCATTTATGACACTTTCTGACAGTTAAAAAGTGAAATTATATTATTTTGTGAGCGATTTAGGGAGCTGTCAAAAATAAATGAATTGATTCAAATTCAGGTACACTTTGTCACGATACTTACCTTAGACCAGTGTTTCTCAATCTTTTTTACATGATCACCCCTCTAAAGAGAAAAAATTAAATAGCAAGTCTTGTTAATGAGATAAACTAAATACTAAGGAATAAGATTTACCCAAGTAAGTTTGAGATTTGGAGGGGTACAAACCATGGTAATATCTAAATGTTATTTTTGCCCCTTTAATAAGAACCAATTTTTATTTTGTTGGTGACACTATCCTCCTCTTGAGAATGCATGCCTTTCACTAGCAGTGCAATTTTGGGCTAAACATGTGTTTAATTCTTCAAATTTACCTCTAAACATCAACTGTTTTCCCTAGCTTAGTAGATATGTCTCTTATTAGAAAAAGTTGATTATTCATAACATTATATATATATTTACTGAAGTAGCCTCCTTTAGTTCTTAGATTGTAAATTATATATCTAGGGATACTGTATTAACTGTCAGGCAGTTTTCAGCAGCAGTCTCCGATAAGATAGTCACTAGATATGCATGGCAATATATAGGCAAATTGATTTAACTGAAAGTAAAATTTCAGTCCCACTAGCCACATATCTAGTCTCAATAGCTATCTATGTCTGCCTATCATATTGGAAAGCACAGCTATTGAACTGTTTCATCATTGCAGAAAGTTCTATTGGATAGTGCTATTCTAGTGCCGCAGTATTCAAAGTACGTTCCATGGACTGGCAGTGTCAACATAGTGTGGGAATTTATTAGAGAAATAGACACGTAGACACCATCCCAAACTTACTGAATCATGATCTGCACTTTTTACACAATATCTAGGATTGCATATGTAGATACATCAGTGCTATAAAGAAGTCATTTTGAGTATTTTATTATTTATTATTTTAGTATTATTTGAATATTAACTTTCTTGCAGACGCATGATGTTAAAATGTGCCTAATTTTTGAGATGAAGACCCCTAGAGATCAGGACTCTATCTCAGATTTTCTTTTTATTCAATGCTAGAACCACAATTAAGTCCTTAAAAGTTTATGTTAATAGTTTAATAGCAATAATTATTCTACATTTACAATTTTCCAAGTTGTATAATTAAATAAGTTAAACATTTGCTATAACTGTTTGAACACAAACTTATTTTAAACTCTGAAACCATGCTTATCTTGTTGAGATTCTCAGAATAAAAAAAGGAATGCAGCAAAACAAAATAACAAGTGAAATCCTGCTCATCATGAGGGACCACATTTTTGAATAATAAAAATACTTTTCCCAACATGAAGAGGTCAACACCTTGAAAAGTTCTATTGAATGAGTAGAATGACATATCTACACTTGTAACAAACATAATGGGGGTAATCTAATAAAAGCAAAGATAATAAATAACATGTACTCGCATTGTGTATACCAGCTTAAAGATATTTAATATATTATACAATCATCAAAACAATGCAGTTCCCCAAGTTGCAAAGCTGCTCACTGTAGAAATTTTTGAAACTGAGAAAATCTTGTTTCACATATATTGTATGACATCTCGTGAGTTATTTCATGAATAGTAAATTGTGTTTGTGACAATGAAAAGTATTAACATGTCAAATATCATAATTAATACTGTGAGTCTTGTCAGGTAGACTATTTGACTATAATTATGTTCTACATATTTTTTCTTGAAGGTAACCATTTCTTCACAAAACTGCCAAGATTCTGGGATAAGCAGTTCTCGTAAAGATGTGTGGGGCTTAGTTCAGGCTCTGAAGATAATTAGAAAGTTTCACAAATGGGCTGGCCCTGAATTCCAACTCTTGAGATAAACTAGGGATCCAAATAAAATAAGATAATCTGGCTCAGGTTTTATAAAGTCATGCCAAAATTCCATCTTTAACTTTTTTTGAAAATATACTTTGTGGTGGCCAAACAGAAAATAATCACATTATTTTATGAGGAAGACTATCATCCATGTCTTTCTCTGAAGTGAGATTAATTTTCTTTTTCTTCTGTCTTGGCTTTTTCAGTTCAAGAATTACAATTTGCAAACCTAATAAGTGAAGAAGTTGTTCGCAATGAAGTAAAAATTTTCAAACTTCTAAGTTTATAGACCGTCATAAAGATCTTTCCCCTCACTTATCCTCATCAGAGACCTTTCCCTTCTTGCTATATTTGATATTACTTTTCAAAGCTGAAAGGCAGGATATTAAAAATTATATATACGTCATAGGAACTCAAACTTTTCAATTGGTTCCCAAGCAATCTGCTGCACTAACATTTTACTAAAAATGTATTATTTTATCTGAAATCATATCATCTCCAAATATTAATTTCTAAGTTGTGAAGTCTTGGGGTAATTTTTATGAACATGCAAATATATGAATCTTTTCATCAGGTTATTTACCTCTAGCTGTGATGGCTTGCATGTGTTTTGAGGAATGTCATCGGGAATAAAAAGGAAAGGATAATGCTGGAGCTTAGAGCACTACCTATGGATGACAGGTTTAGTAAGGGCGCTAAGTAAACAATCTGAGCTTCCTGGAGCTCCAAGACATCCTAGGTGGAAAGCAAAGTAATAGAGAAAGAAGGTAAAAGAACAGACTCAAATTTTATCTATGTCCTATTTTGCCCAGGACTATTATATTGGGAGACTATTAGTTGTAGAAGAGCTTTCTAATTCAATTAAGAACCCTATATTTAAAGTCTGAAGCTTAGTGAATTTTAAGGACTAATACAAAAGTCATACCAAACTAAGTACACAAAGCAACACAGACTTTCTATATACGAATAAAGATGATTTAAATAATCATGTCATTTTTTTCTATATTTTAATATTTATGAGGAAATAATTTTGGTCTGAATTATCTGTTAATATTTTTTCTTTTAAAACTTTTCCCTTGTCACAGGTGTTGAAAATAATTTTTTCAATATCCACTTTACTATCACACAGTTTATGGTGAGGGTAATAGCTGGATTATAATTCACATATTTTTAATTTTGTTAGTTATCTTGTATAATTAAATAAGTAAATAATTTGCCATAATTGTTTATACTGATACTGCTGATTCAGGAAAAGGATTTTGAAAACAGAATAAATGCATAGAGAATAACAGTTGAATAAACATATGAAAAGCCAAACTGAGAGTGTGTAAATTCTGAGTGAAAATGAAATTGTCCACAAAATAAATTATTAATAACATAGTATTTGCAGGAATCACAAGAATTGACCTAGATAAAAATTGATACAAAAAAGGTTATTAAGACTTATAGAAAATCTACTGTAAAAATTGGCGTTTAAAAAATCGAGTCTTTTCTGTTTTTGTATTTTTTGTATTTGATAGAATATATCGATAAATTATTTTCGATATATTGCATTTATATGATGAAAACTATTCTTTCGAAAAAGTTAATAGCAAAAGGTTTTTAAAAACAGAATATTTCACAAGTATTCAGACTAAGGTCATATCCATTTAAAGATTAATAGAAAATTATAAGCATTTATTTTATGTTCAATCACCTCTTAGTTATTAAATCCTTCTCAGGAAATCCTTGAAATAGATTGTAGTTAGGATACACTTAAATCAAATCATTTCTAATTAGCACAGTACGCATATGCTTATATCAGCATTTTTTAAAGGTCTTATATTTCTAGACAACTAAAACTTGGCTAGCTAACATTATGTTTCTTGGATTCCAAAACTATATCCTAGGGAACAAATAACATTTTAATTTCTACATTTTCTCACAACTCTACAAATACCTTAGTTGCACAATTCAGTGATCCAGTAGATTGTATAAATTCACTTTTAAATTTGAACTGTAAGATTTCAACAAATGTTCAAAAATTGAGACTTTAAACAGAATTATTTAAATTATATTTTGCATAGGTACTAGTAAAATACAATGTTCATTTTATACATATTTTATATAAATATTTTAAACACAGTATTTTACTCAAAACTACATGTACTGTATTAATGAACTGTTAAGGGATTTTCAAGGATAATTTCATTGGACCCTATTTTGGTTTTACACAGTGACTTTAGAATCTACTTTTGTGGAAGATATGTTATTTTACATGACTGATTATTTTTAGAGAGCTTTATTCCAGAGAAGGTAGACATTTAGAAATTAAGTCTATCCATTTTTTTCTCCCCTTCTCTCAAATAGTAGAGAATTCTGAATTTAATAGTACAACATTCTGAGTAATAAAAAGAAACAAAATGTCAAGGCTTCCTCTTGATTTGGGTAGTCTGTTGGAGATCAAATGTTTTTAAATATGGAGAGATTTAATATAGGAAATTCGTTAACCAGTTGTTGGAGGGTTTGGGAGCAAAGGGAAGCACCGAAGCAAACCACATGAAGTAAGAGCAGGAAGTAGCTCTCACCCCCAGGGCTGGGAAAGAAAGGGAAGGGATTAGAGGCGGGGCGCGGTGGCTCACGCCTGTAATCCCCCAGCACTTTGGGAGGCCAAGGCAGGCGGATCACGAGTTCAGGAGATCAAGACCATCCTGGCTAACACGGTGAAATCCCGTCTCTACTAAAAAAATACAAAAAAATTAGCCAGGTGTCGTGGCGGGAGTCTGTAGTCCCAGCTACTGGGAAGACTAAGGCAGGAAAATGAGGTGAACCCGGGAGGCGGAGCTTGCAGTGAGCCAAGATCAGGCCACTGCACTCCAACCTGGGCCACACAGGGAGACTCCGTTTCAGAAAAAAAAAAGGGGGGGGAAGGGATTAGAGTAACCAGAACCCAGTAGCAGACCTCTGAGTAGTGTGCACTGCCTAGCTGCAGCTGATACCTCTGAGCAGGAAAAGTGAAGCAGAAAAGGCTGAATGCTGAAATCAACTGCCACTGCTGCGGTGCTGCTGACAGGCACCGCAAGCAAACAGGAATAAAGAAGTCCCTCTCCATCTCCTCCTATCTCCTAATATCCCTCTAGTTCCTCCTATTGGTGGAACTTACAGTGGTAAAGAAGTCCTTCAAGTGTAATTTGCAGATGTATGGTTCCAGCTTTACAGAGCACACTATATAAAAGGATAGATTGGAAACTGAATGACAGAGTTAAAAAAACAGCACAATTACGAAGCAATCACTGACAATGCCTGTTTATTACATTATTTGATTACACATATCAAAGTTCAATTGGGTCTCATTACAAACGGAATTTACAACAAACTATTCAATACTAATAAAATATATTTCTGCTATAAAGCTACATCTCATTGGTGCTTAAGTTCATATATTTAAAACTTCTATATATTATTCATATTTAGCTCTACATTTTATTAAAATTCTTGAAATGGAAAATTCAGGAGATGATGTTGTGTAGAAGAAAGAACTTAAGATTTTGCATCTGAATAACTAGTTTTCAAACCACTTTTGATTACTAACTAATTGATTTTGGGCAAATCTCTTAAAAACTGCCTGAACCTCATATTTCTTATTGTGGGGTCTTGTTTGATGATTTCTAATGTCATTTCAAGATCTGGGGATTTTGATTAGAAGGTATTTGATTCAATGAATTATGGAACAATCTGACACATTTTGTTACTATTTTCTGAATGGGGTGATATCCATGACTTTAACATAAAATAATGATGCTATAAAGAATATGAAGAAATGATTTGATTAACCTATTTGCTTCCATGCACAGAGCTGCCTTGGTATATAAAACTAAAATAGGCCGAGTGCAGTGGTTCAGTCCTGTAATCCCAGCACTTTGGGAGGCTGAGACAGAAAGATCACTGGGGAACAGGAGTTTGAGGACAGCCTGGGCAACATAGCAGGGCTCCATCTGTACAAATATAAATACATACTTTACATTAAATCACAAGAAAAAATTGTCTGTAGTGATAGCACTTTGTTGAAAGAAGTGCTCAATTGTAACAGAACTAGGTCTTTGTTTTGTACGACATTGTTGTATTATTGCTAAAGTAGGAGTAAATGCAATATAATTTGCCCCAAATCAGAAGGCAATTGTGAATTATTGTCTTAATCATGCTTTTCTTTGTAAATGTTATAATTCGGAAGGGAAAATACAAAGTACTATAGTATTTTAAAACTCTAAATTAAAACTACTGAATAATCAATCTAGCATGTGTAAAGACTTTGAGATGTGCAAGAATTTAATATTTAGGAGTCTTGCCATTATTCTGACATATGAAAATTAGAATGAAGGTGACATTAGCAAAATATCGGTTTTGAAACAGGATTAAAATTTAGTAAAGGAATAAATAAACGGAAAGGATTGACTAGGCGAACACAGAAAAGAAAATCCTGGGGTGTTGATGCTGACCCCAAGCCACTCGGATTCTGGAACTGATTAAAAGGAATAATTCATGAAGCATTTGGAAGTAATCTCTCTGCTATATTATGCATTCATGAGCTATTTATTAGGATATTGTGGCTACTTTTGGTCACTATGCTTTTTAAAAGATGTGGACAAACTGGAAAAAATCAAGGAAGAATGAGAAAAATGAATAAGGGTTAGAAAATAGTGACCCTTTAAACTTAAAATAGTTTAAAGAATCATGTTGTTTATAACAGAGAAGAAAAGTCCATGGAGCAGTCCGATTGCTTTTATTAACTGAAGTATTTTCATAAGATTATAACTAATTAGTATATTGTCTCCACACTACTGTTACCTAGAACAAAAGGAAGTTTAATTAAATAACATATGGGTGTGTTTGTGTGTGTGTGTGTGTATGTATGTATTACACACATACCATAAATTAAACTTATTTTTGTTTTTTCCTTTCTTTGATGTAATGATGGAAGTGCTAGAACCTTATTTCAGTAATTCTTAGGAGGATAAATCTCCCTTGAGATCTGAAAATAGGTCCCTCTCTTTGTCTGAACATAATAGCTTCCTTGGTGTAGGAAGGGGGCTACACAAGTATCTTCTAGATTTTAGATGGTATAGGATCAGGACATTTAGTCAAACAATCATTAAGAAGGTAGGTGGGTGAATTGGACAGGAGGGGTACATAGGGCTTTTTGAGTTTTTAGACTTATAAAGGGAAGTTATAAAGGGAAGTTATACCTCTGGGCATCCAGATACCACTACAGAGCTACAAAGACAATTGCTGTGAAAATTTTGAAACAGTACTCTCAGAGACTGAGAGATGGTTGAATATGGCTGAGAGAGATGAGCCCAGGTAGCTGGATTATGTGAATCTCAGCAGTTGAGATCCTTGTTTCATTTTCATTCTGAGACTAGAATCCTTTGGAGATTCACGGATTCAATTACCTAGCTGACTGTGGAGGACCAGTTGTCAACAGGGACACCATGTGGTAGGGAGAAGCAATGGCAGTAGAGAAAAGAAATCAAGCTGTTCCATTTGACTAGGGAGAGTTGAAAGCCCAGAAAGACTCGAGCTTTCCTCCTAATGTGGACATATGAAACTGTAATAGAGGTATGATTGAACGTACAACCAAAGTTAGAAGAGTAGCTTTGCAGAAGAGAAGCTATATTAAGAAAATATTCTTTTAAAATGAAAGAAATAATAAAAATGTGTTAAAGATAAGTGGGAACATTTAATTATTTATAAATACCATTTGCTCCTGGCAGTTGTTCCTAATATGTCTAAATGAGATAAAATCATTCAATTTTTAACTTTCATGACACCATGAACTTTTGCTTGGAATTCACCAAAATTGAAATTTTGTATTTATTACTGTTTTGTTGACAAGTCTGCCCTCCTGTCCCCAGAATATACATTTCACAAGTACAGGTAGGTGCTTACATCTCACCTCTGTATCTTCAACATAGTCTCACTTTACATTCATAGGATCACCATGTATCATTGGTATAGTTTGGCTGTGTCCCCACCCAAATCTCAACAACAACTATAATCCAAATTGCAATCCCCACGTGGTGAGGGAAGAAACTGGTGGGAGGTGATTGAATCATGGGGATGGTTTCCCCTATGCTGTTCTCACGACAGTGAGTGAGTTCTCAAGATATCTGATGGTTTTATAAGTGGTAGTTTCCTTGCTCTCTCTCTCTTTTCTGCTGCTGCTGCTATGTAAGAGGTGCCTTGCTTCTCCATTCACCTTAAGCCATGATTGTAAGTTTCCTGAGGTCTCTCTAGCCATGCAGAACTGTGAGTCAATTAAACTTTTGTGTATAATCACCCAGTCTCAGGTATTCTTTATAGCAGTGTGAGAACGGGCTAATACACTCATCGACCTCTATCACTGTGATACATAACATAAATTCAATACAACACTTGGTACATAGCACACACTCAATAAATACTTAGGGATTAAATGTCATTCTTTAATAGTCTAAAAGCTAAACACATTATTTAAAAATTTTCTCTCAATGATGAAAATCCTAGACCCAGATAGCATCATGGATGCATCTTTGCAAACATATAAAGAATAAATGCAAATAAGAAGTCACACAAATCAGAAATCAATTATTTCAGGAAGTTGAAAAGAGTGAATAGTCTCTAGTTATTTTTATGAGATTAGCACCAAAATCTTAACTCCAAAGACTAACAAAGAAATTACAGGAAAGGTAAATTACAGACCTATCATGAGCATAGATGCAAACATCCTTAATAAAATATGAGTATTTAAAATTCAACGTTTGTTTACATATATGAAAATCAGATGGGATTTTCCCATATTCAAATATAGTTTAGCATTGAAAATCAATCAGTATAATTTACCACACCAAAGAAAAAAGAAAGAGGAGAAAAGTGCGTGATTATTTTGATGTATTTAGAAAATCATTTGACAAAATTCAACACTTATCTATGATAAAACTCCAAAAATACTAGGAATAGAGGAAACATATTAACCTACCCCTAATCTAAAAGAATATCTACAAAAAACCTAGTGCAGAAATCTTATACAATGGGGAAATATTGAAAAATGATCTCTTGAAATTAGGAATTAGAAACAGATGTTCACTATTAATATTACATTCAATATTGTATTGCAAATCTAGCCAGTAAAATAAGGCAAGAAAAAAAACCTAATTAGAAAAAAAGAAATAAAACCATCATTATTCACAGGCCTAATAATCATGTGCCTAGAAAATATAAAGAACTTGCAAGCAATCAGAATTAATAAGTGAATTTAGCAAAGTTATTGGGTATATGTTCAATTCACAAACATTCTAGTAACGAAACAACAAAAAAGTGAAGTGAAAAAATTGGTATCATGACATTAACATCAACAAACATCAAATATCAAGGAAAAATGTATCAAAATATGTTCAAAATATACTAGAAGTTAAAATTTTTATTAAGTTTAAAGAAGACTAAATAAATGGAGAGATGATTCATGATTATTGGAAGGTATGATATTGGGAGGCATAGTATAAAGATGTCAATTTTCTCCAGACAATGTGTAGATTCAATGCAATCATAACCAAAATTCCAGCAGGTTTTTTAAAAAGTTGAAATTGATAAACTTATTAGAGAAGACCAATATTGCTAATGCAATATTGAAGAAAGAAAACAATGCTAGACCCCATCAAATATCAAGACCTATTATAAAGCTATAGTAATTAGAACAATTTGATATTTGTGCAAGAATAGACAAGTTGAACAATGGAACAACAAAAAAGCCCAGAACTGTCCCCCACATACTGTCATCTAATAGTGGTGGGTGCTCTCAGATATGAGAAGCCCATATCTCCCTTAACACATGAAGGAATTCCTGTCTCAGATGCTGGAAATGCTCCTGGAAGATGTTTCTTAATTGTCAACCCTCTAAGGGGATTTTCTAAGCTGAAGAAAATTGCCTCACTCAAGATTACACTTACTTCCAGGGTTAGCCTGCATCCAACATAGGGATGTAAAGACCTAGTCTTCTCTCCTCAACTCAGGACAACTTCAGAAGGTCATCCCAGCTCCATATCTCCCCATGAAATCCACAGAAGCTTTTATTGGGTAGCATTTTCCTTCTCTGAAATTCTGTTTCTTTTATAACCCTTCTACAGTTGTGAAATCCTAAGAGCAATTCTTAATAAATGTCTGGCAATCTAATCTTCTCAGAGTCTGATTCATGTGGAAGCCAAATTGCAGCAGTTAGTGCCAAGAAGTATTCAAACAAGCAGATGCTAAAATGTGATTTCAGAGCTGGATCATGTGCTGCCTGGCTGGAGGATGACAGTGGACTACTGCAAAGTCAATCAAGTAGTAGTCTCAGTTGCAGCTGCTGGGCCAGATGTGCTTCCTGTTGCTAAAGTAGCATAGCAGGTGCATGATATATGGCCATTGTGTTGATGAATGTGTTCTCCTCTATTCTTATCTGAAAAGAGGATCATAAACACTTTGCATTTACTTGGATTAGACAGGTATACTTTTGTCCCTTGATTATGATTACTCTTTTGCACTGTTATAGTATAAGGTGATCTAAATCCTCTGGATATTCCACACATCATACAGATTCACTGTATTGACGCCATTATCTTGATTGGATTGGATGAGCAAGAAGGGCCTAGTGGATTGGAGTCCTTGGTAAGAGCTATGTGTTACAAACAGTGGTAAATAAACTCACAGTGATTCAGCGAGCCATCACATCAGTAAAACTTTTAGCAGTCAAGCAATCCATTTTTTTAAAAATTAATTAATTTACTTTTTTTTGAGATGGACTCTCGCTCTGTCTCCCAGGCTGGAGTGCAGTGGTGCTATCTCGGCTCACTGCAAGCTCCGCCTCCTGGGTTCACGCCATTCTCCTGCCTCTGCCTCCTGAGTAGCTGGGACTACAGGCGCCCGCCACCACGCCCGGCTAACTTTTTGTATTTTTAGCAGAGACGGGGTTTCACCGTGTTAGCCAGGATGGTCTCGATCTCCTGACCTCGTGATCTGCCCGCCTCGGCCTCTGAAAGTGCAGGGATTACAGGCCTGAGTCACTGCGCCCACTGTGATCCTTTACTCTCCATATTAAAAGATAAATTATTGCATTCTGTATTTCCTACTACAAAGAAGGAAGGACACTACTAGGTAGGCCCATTTGTGTTAAGAAAGCACCATGTGCCACATCTGGGAATACTGCTCTTTTATACCAGGTAACACAAAAGTCTTCCACTTTTGAATAGGACCCAAGCAGAAAAGGGCTCTGTAGCAGAGCCTATCGTCTCAAAAAAAAAAAAAAAAAAAAAAAAAAAAACAACTCTGTAATGTTCCTCCTGACAGAACCTATGATGTTTAATGTATCAGTAGTGAAATACGCTGTGATGAGTTTATGGAAAATCCCAATGACAAAATCATAACATAGACCCTTAGGGCTCTGTAGCAAGGCCATGTCATCTTCAGTGAATAATTATACGCCTTTTCAAACATAGCCTTTGGTGTGTCACTGTGCTCTAGTAAAAATTGAGTACCTACTCAGGTGACCATGGGGCCAGAACTGCCCTTCATAAGCTGAGTTCTATCAGTTCTACCATGTAAGGATGTCAAATGACCCTAGTAACAATCCACTGTGAGACGGGAGTGGTGCATCTGGGGAGTAAGCATGAGCAGGAATGAAAGACACAAGCTATTTGCCCAAGGATGCAGCTCAGATCCCCTGCCATGCACCACTGCTGCATGGTGTGTCTCTCTCAGCTCATACTTAAGGCCAAATGGAAGGAGAAAAAGGCAAGCTTGATTCCAGTGTGGGAGCCTAGTATGTGAGGGAAAATTTTTCTAATGGAAAGAGCTTTTGGCAAGTACCTGGTAATAAACTTTGTGTTAAAAGATAAATGGCTCTAAATTAGAAATACATGGATTCATGATCAGTGGCAAATGGCTTGTCTCCCTGCTGGGAGCTGGGAGAGGTAAGATTGAAATATTTGAGATAAGGAATTCTTGAGCAGGAGCATTTGGATGGATATGTGAGAGTGGGTACAACATGTGAAAATCTCTGTATTACATGTTAATGACCACCAAAAGAGTATCTGTTAAGAAAGAGTCACTAATCAAGCTAGACAAAGTCACTCAGCCTGTTGACGTTGTCCAGCCGCTGTACTAGCCAACCCAATGCTGACATATGGTGGCAGAGGTAGGGAAAATGCATAAGCCGCAGAGCATGGGCTGTCACTTACCAAGGCTGAACCATCTACTCTTACTACCAAACTTCCAGTCTGCCAGAACAGAAACCAGCTGTATTAGTTCCTTCTCACACTGCTCTAAAGAAATACCTGAGACTGGGTAATTTATAAAGAAAAGAGATTTAATTGGCTCATAATTCCACAGGCTGTACAGGATGCATGGCAGCATTTGCTTTTGGGGAGGCCTCAGGGTGCTTTTACTCATGGCAGAAGGCAAAGTAGGAACAGACATCTTACATGGCGGGAGCAGAACTAAGAGATAGAGTGGGGAGGTGCCACACAATTTCCAAGCAACAAGATCTCAAGATAACTCACTCACTCACTCACTCTCTCACTATCACAAGAGCAGCACCGAGAGGATAGTGTTAAACCATTCATGAGAACCTGCCCCCATGATTGAATCACATCCCACCAGGCACCACCTCCAACACTGAGGATTACAATTCAATATGAGATTTGGGCAGTACACACATTCAACCATATCACTAACACGCATCCCCCTATATTATCTTTCATTGAAGACATCTACCTGTCACTGGGTGGAAAGTTGACCACACAGGGCCCATTTCACACTAGACAGGTTAGTGATTAATCTCGACAGAAAAAGACACACTTCCCAATCGGGAGTGTGGCTTATGCCTGTAATCCCAGCACTCTGGGAGGCCGAGGCGGGCAGATCATGAGGTCAGGAAATCGAGACCATCCTGGCTAACATGGTGAAACCCCCCTCTACTAAAAATACAAAAAATTAGCCAGGCACTGTGGCATGGGCCTGTAGTTCCAGCTACTCGGGAGGCTGAGGCAGGAGAATCACTTGAACCCGAGAGGCAGAGATTGTGGTGAGCCAAGATCACACCATTGCACTCCAGCCTGGGAGATAGAGCGAGACTCCATCTAAAAAAAGAAAAAAAAAAAAAAAGAAAAGAAAAGATGCATTTCCCTTAGTACCTGAGGTGACACATAAAATTAACAATCACATCCCTCAATTTCCAAGTTTACTTAAGATGTCACTTTATATACTTTAAGCCTCTGAATTTTATCTGTACACATACACATTAATGTAATGTAATATAGGTGTTATATAAATGTGTATGTATGTATTTGTACACATACATAAGTAAAATATTCATTATATGTAGTGCTAATAGTGTAAAACTATAAATCCTTAGGGTTGTGATAGGCAGTGTTATTATCACTTATAACAGATCATAATTTAGCATTTTTGGTATATAACCTGGGCACAATACTAAACTTCCTTGGGCCTCATTACGCCTACCTGTAAAATGGGAATGAAAATATCTAGTAGTCCATTGGAAATTTATGTGCCAAGAATTATAGGTTTCTAGCATAAGATATTTTTTGTAATATTGGCTAGTTTTTTGAAAATATTACTTTGGGCTAGGTACTTATTTTCTCTGTACCTCAGTTTTTTCATCGACAAAAATAAAATAACAATAGCACACCCATAAGGGTTTGGTGAGGACTGAATGTGTTCTTGTATAGAAAGTGCCTGTACAATGCCTGCAGTATCCCTTCAATAAACTTTTGGTAGTATTATTCTATAGATACTCTAGTCAAGTAACCAATGTGCAGAGGCTATTTCATACACGTCCTCTGTGCTGAAAAGCCCCACTTTCCTTCTCCCAGCCTCCTACCTTACCAGAAAATCATGCCTCCTACCTAAAGGATAAGGTAGCATTTTCATCTCTCCGTTCAACCTGCCGTTTATAGCCATGCTCGCCTCCCTTTTGTTACACTATGTTCTTTGACGAAAGCTTCTACCTCCCTATGTGCTCTGGTGGGTGTGTTTCTGGAATCTGACAGTCTGCCCTCTGGTCACCAAAGATGCCTTTATTCTTCTCATCCACAGAACATACTAATCTTCTGTATTAGAGTTTAATCAGAGGAGCAGAGCCACAGGGAACATTATAAACCATAGGATTTATTATAGGCAATTCGCTTTCTATATTAAGCAGCTGCTAGACAGCGATTACTTCGGTACCTGAGGCTGGGCCTGAGGTCAGCAGGACAAATGGTAGAGGAAGACAGAAGAAAACGAAATGGGAATGAATAAGACAAAACTGGACCCTCCAAGGACAAGGTGAACCCTGCATTGTTTTCTCAACGTCTTGAAGACACCAGCTATGACACTGAGTGTGAGCTCTGTCAGAAGCTGGAGTCCTTTGTCATGGAGCCACACACACACCTAGCCCACAACCAGAGAAGCTGAAGGAGGAGATCTGTTGGGAGGGGAAGAAGCTGCCGGCTGGCTGCCGCCTCAAACCAACGAGAGGAGCAGATGGATCACTGCATGTGTGAGCTGCAGCAGCGCTGGACCTCCAGAGAGGACCTGAGCATGCAAAGAATCGGGCTGCTGCTTCCTGTTCCCTTCCAAATCTCATACAAAATGCCTCTTGTGGCACAAGCTAACCTGAAACTTTGCAGGAAAGGGGATTCTCAGAATTTTGTGGTTTGCTAGACTGGCACAGTACAAATTTACCACATCTCCTCCCCAAAGGAGACAAGAAAATTCCATCAAGTTCAAAGTGCCAGGATGTCTGGGTCATGTGCTGTCTCTCCATGAAATCCAGATGTGGCTCCTTGTGATCTAGTTACCCATGAACTTAAAAAACAAGTTATCTGCTCATCCCTGTCCCACCCCTACCCCACACAAAAACCTACAATATATTGGAGCAGAATACCATAATAAACACTCCCATTTGGAAAAAGAAAAATTAGAAAACACATGGTAAATGCCAGTTTTTAGCAATGCTGAAATTCTAGCGGTCTGCATTTCCGGATCTCTCTTTTCTGACTTTGGGAGAACTTTCTTGATGAATCGCTGATTCTGCTTTCTGGGACATACTTTCTTGTCCAGGTTCTTTATGGTTCCTGGCTGGGCTTTCTTGAAAGTTATTCCTTGTCCGTTACCCTCCATGACTGTTTCTAAATTGAGAATTGAGGAGTGCGCTTTCCCTGGTGGCGGGATCACCTTCACAACACACTTTACTTTTTCTGCCTCTGCAAATTTGCAGGCCCAAGAGTTGTTTGTTGTAGTTGTTGTTTAACAGTTAGATTCTAATCCACATGGATTTTATTTGGGTGCTGGTGTGAAAAATGATCTAACGATTTTTTTTTTCCAAATGTAGAGTTGATTATTTCAAGCTCATTTATTGATGAGTTCATCTTTTCCATGCTAATTTGAAATGCCACCTTTATCATAAATTAAACTCCCATATATACATGAAACTATTTCCAGACCCTTCTCCTGTTTCATTGACCTTTTGTATCTATACGGCAGTGACTTCAGCTAGGGGAACAGAGCATTTACTGCCCCAGGAGAATTCATAATGTCTGGATCCATTTTTGGTTGTTAAAACTGAGGCATGGGATCCCACTGTCATTTACTTGGTGGAGGTAGGGAATATTGCTAACATCCAAAATACACAGAACATCCTTCCACAACGAGGAATTATCTGGCCCCAAATTTCCACTGTGCTGAGGTCAAGATATCCTTGTATAATGGTTTCAAAAATATGATTTTAAGTAATATTTTTATGCATATTCTTACAGTATTCTCTTCCAGGTGTTCTAATAATAAATTTGAGTTCCACAGAGAAATCTTGTTTGGGTGTGTTTGAGGATGTCATTGACTTTATAAATCAGTTTGGAAAGTGTGAACATCTTATGATATTGATAATTTCATGGCTTTATAGATTAATTTGGAAAGTGTTAACATCTTCATAATATTGATCATTTCCCTTTAGGATTATGATATGACTCTTTATTTACTTTGGTCTTTCTTTACATTCTTCAATAGAGTTTTACAGAATTACTGATGTAGATTTCGCGTATTTATACTAGGTTTTATTCCTAATTTTTATTTTTCTTGTTCCTCTTATAAATATAATTTTTTAAAGTTACATTTTCTCATTTTATCTGCACTGAAAACTTTCTGCCTTTTGAAATACAGAACCTATTTTAAAATATCTATGGTAAATACAACATTCTCATATGTTGTATTCACTGTAAATATTATCAGTTACTGAAGGTTTTTTGTTTGTTTGTTTGTTTGTTT